>NC_089834.1:7990132-8260132 GCF_035046505.1 Tiliqua scincoides
TGGGCCCTCACTTCGAGTATAATGCTCTTTTGTTGTTGAAAAACAGGATAATTATTTCAGATACAATCGAATAAAACAATAGAATCAAATGCAGAATTTGTCATCACAGAGCCGCGGGGACAGAAACATTTTTCTCTCCCACAGTATGTTGCCCAGACTTCTAACCGGTAAGGTAAATGCACACATCAAAAATATTTCTTGCAACTCATTTTCAGGATGGGAAGGGACGTACATTGTGCTTCAACCATTGTGCATTTTGTCATATGTTCTTGCTGTAAAATGCTGTGGAATGAAGGAGGCAGAGACAGGGAAAACAGTCCTGTAAGTTTCAGTGCAGCTCTAGGCAGAACTGTTAAAACCGCAGCCCAGAAAAAAAAAAAAAAAGATCAGAAAAATATTTTTTAAAGGGTTTAGTGAAAGAATACAGTGGGGTCTTGATATCCATAGTGGCTTGTTTCCACAACCCCCCTCCCACGGATACCAAATCTGTGGATGCTGAAATCCATGGGGGGGGCAGGATCAAGGTGCTGCAATGGGTGCCAGACACCTAGCCCACTGTAATTTTTAAAAAAAGGCTCCTTTGGGGAGAAGGAATGAAATGTAAAACTGGCCCATTGATTGAATAAAATCTAGGAGGACGAGTTGGTATTTTTTCCAATCTAAATTGGACTGAGCCATAGAACAGATAAGCGTAGGGAGCTTGGAAAGAAAGGTACAGAAAAAGAAACGAAAGGTTGAAAAGCAGCTTGGAAAGAAAGATACAGAGTGGGGAGCGGCAATACTGCTTTAAAACCGCCTCGCCTTGTAATTTTAATCTTTCTCAAAATCTCCTGCAGACATATATTCTTGTTGTTCCCCCACCTTGGGTTCTGAGTTCGAGATTATTCCAGTGCCTAACAGTCGCTCCCTCTCCACTCACAGTACTGAAAATGTGACCACACTATAAGTGAAAGCTTCCCCCCACCCCACCCCCTCAAGATGCAGGCCTGCTTCCATGGAGAAAATCATATAAAGAGCTGCCTCTTGGTGACAGCCAGGAAGCCCTTGGAGGGAAGAAGCAAGGAGGGAGCTAAGCAAACTTTCTTTCCCCGGCACAACTTCCTGACGGACTGCGACACAGGGCTTGTGTCAATCAAGGGTGACGTGTTGAATATATTACACTGATTTCGACATTACAGGCACTACAATGTGAGCCGGATCTGTCACAGTTTGTACAGAGAATCTGTGCTCAACATACAATTGAAGATAAAGGAGAGTTCATACGCTTTGTTTTCTCAGCCTGACTTTTGTAGATAGTCTTCTACCACCCTCTCTGGCATCACCGCACAAGGGAGTTTAGGGATAGGGCTGTAAATATCCCAAGAATGATATTTCCTGAGTTCCTCGACAGGCACATTAACAGGACTTCAGAAACAGCATTTCCAAGGAGAGTGGTCCAGTTCCCAACCAGTAACATCCTTGGAGGGATCCGCTGTGGGCTGAACTTCGATGTTTTATATTTTGGTTTGTCTCAAAATAGCCCTGTTAGTCCGATCTCACTTACTTTCATTTTACAAACAGAGATCAATTCATGAAAACGAACACCCATCCCCCACTTTTTCTATGATACATAATGTTTGAATTGCCCTTTTTGAGCACGTAAAGCACTCCACTGATGCCATTCTCACAACAGCCCTGTGAGATATTATTATCCCCATTTCGCAGTTGGGAAAGACTGAGGTCGAGGGGGAATGGTTTGCTGAAGTCCACCAAGTGAGTTGGTGCAAACCAAAGAAGCCCTGATTGGCAGCTCAGCCTTTGACAACACAATCCTAGGCACGTCTACTCCAAAAAAAGTTCCTAAAGTAATTACTCTTAGAGGTGTATTGGCAACCTTCAGTCTCGAGAGACTATGGTATCGCGCTCTGAAAGGTGGTTCATCTATCCAGAATCGCAGTGTGGATTCCGAGCCAACAGGTCCACCACTGATATGGTATTCTCCCTTAGACAACTGCAGGAGAAATACCTACTCTTAGAGGTAGATAATAGATAAGATAGATAAGATGCAACTGATAAGATAGATAAGATAGGTACTTTTTGTACATACAGTATTGATTATTGGTGATAAAGAAAAGCATCCCCAAAATTGTGAAGAGCGCTTTTCCTTTGGCACAGGGTTCCTAAAATGATGAGTCAGCAGGAGGGACAAGCTACTTGTCGAGGGACACCTGCCCCCCCTTACTCCCCCTCCGATGCAAAAGAAAATTAGTACCCACTGCCACTTGTTTACCAAGCAAACAAAACAATCCTCCTATTTATTTGACATCTGCTCTTGACAGGACAGCCCGCAAGAGAGTGAGCGTGATGGGGAACCCATCAGTAATTCCAAGCGGGCATTGCGACAACAGTCCTGGTACTGGCTGGAGCCCTTCCAGCAGCTGTCCAAAGAGCAGGGCCTGCTGCGCTGAACAGGAAAGCTTTTCAGAAAGTGCCAAGGACGGGCGGCTTAAAATAAGACCAGCATCTCGATGGCACGCAGCCATCCCGATTCACACAGGCCAAGCCGAACGCTCACACTCACATATTAGCCAGCACAGACAGCCAGGAAAGAGGGACTGTGGAATCCAATCCCTACCGGGCTCTGTTTATCCAGACAGTTTTTATATGCGGAGTCAAGCTTGGGAGTTTTCCCAGGGCTGGGAACACACCACAGAAGGGTGGAGGTGGAACCAGAGCCGCACAGAGCTCGTTTTCAAAGATGACAACATCCCCAGCAACAGAGGAAGAAAGGGGTGTGCTTGTAACACCCTGAGGCGCATACCAAGGGTCACTGCCCAAGCCCGATCACTTTCCACCCTACCGCCACAGGAGCTCCTGTCTGCATTCTGTTGCCATCACTTGTCTCCCAGTGATTGGTGATTTCAGAGCCAGCAGGTGGTGCGTGGGAAATGACTGTAGATGCATCTGTACCACCTGTATTGCCTACCTAGTATACCTTTATTTATAATTCTAATGTAAGTTTTGAATAAAAACACATAATACCACTTTCTGCACTTCTATGTTTGGAAGTGCAGTTTTCACCCATATTCTCCCCATTTCACAACTGGAGAAAACTGAGGCTGAGAGAGAGAGAGAGAGAGACAGACTCACCTAAGGCCACCTAATGAGTCCACGGCAGACGCAAGATTCCAACTGAAGACGGTCCCGACTCACAGCCGTGACTCACCATCCTGAATCCATTCAAATGGGAGTCAGTCCCATTGAACTGAACAGGCCTTACATCAAAGGCAACCTGAATAGGATGGCACTCTCAGCTACTAGTCCAGCCCTCTCATAGTTCTGTCTAACATTTGTATTTATGAGATTTCTTTAAAAGCCTAAATAGTTTTAGAACAAATATTAAAACTTTAAACCATATCCATTTTTAACCTATTTTTAAAAATTCTCTTCTTTCCCAGTGCAACAGCAAGGCTAAAAATAATGTATCTAGCCCAGAGATTTGTTTTAAAAAATGATAGACTGATAAAACACTGGTTAGAAAAGAACACTGGAATGTCCCTAAATCAAGGTTCTGCTGGCAACAAACCTTCTTGCCCTTCCCTTTTCCCATGAGATGACTGTCATGTCTTTCCAGTTATACCAGACCCAGAAACTCAGAACAATTCTTGCTCCTTTAGAGTTACACCCGTTTCATTACTACTCCAACAAAGTTTCACCTCACCTTCCCTACCCTGAGTCCACCCAAAAATTCAGTTTTCTTTACCAGCAAGGACCTTTTTTTTATGGCGATCTCCTTCTGGAGCTCCTGTGGAACTCCATGCCACAAGATGTGGGGATGGCACCTGGCTTAGATGTCTTTCAAAGGAGATTGGACAGATTGATAGAAGAAAGTCCAACACAGGTTACAAGTCATGATGACTGCATGCAACCTGCAATGCTGTTTTAGAGACAGCGTGTCTCTGAATGAGAAATTCAAAGGATTGCTAACAGGACACAGGTATCTTGCTATCTTGTGTGCTCCTGGAAGTATCTGGTGGACCACTGTGAGATACAGAAAGCTGGGCTAGATAGGTCCTTGGCCTGACCCAGCAGGGCTTTGATTAGGTTCTTGTCTGCCCTCTCCAAAGAAGTCCTACTCATAGTGTAGAGCAGGGGTGTCAAACCTGTTTCATACAGTGGGCCAAATGGCATTCATGATGCCTGCTGAGGGACAGAAATGATGTCATAAAGCAGGAAGTGATGTCATTAAGCAGGTCATGACCAGAAATAAGCACTTTTTCTTCACTTAGGCCACAATCCTAACCAAATTTCCAGCACTGAGATAAGGACAATGCAATTCTGAGGTAAGGGAACAAACATTGCCCAACCTTGAGGAAGCCTCCACGACTGCCCCCCAACTGCAGGGTGCAGCACATGCCCCACTGGCACAGCTATGCCAGTGCTAGAAAGTTGGCTAGGATTGTGCCCTTCGGAACTCATCAGTTGCAAATGAGAAAAATAGGCAAATCTTGATCATCTTTTCAAGACATGGGAGAGCCCAATTACCTTGCAGGCTGCCCTTTCAGCAGTGTGACACCTCAGCACAGCTGGGAGAGCCCGCGGGCCGAATAAAGAGTTTCCGGGGCCGCATTCAGCCCGCGGACATTATGCTTGCACTAGAGGGCAGAATTCTTAGGTCCATGCTGCCCTGCAGGTCCAGTCAGAGCCACCAGAGGGCAGACTTCTGTGATGCCTGTGCAGAATCCTAAAAGAAACCAATGGAAACTAATCAAACAGACCAACACTGATCACTTCTGGGTTCAGAGACATCGCACATGGCTTCAAACATCCAGGAAAGGAGGTCAGGGTGGTGGTGGGGCTTTTCCCACTGTGTCAAGCCTCCAATTTGTTTGAACTGGCATGGTGCAGCAAAGCCTAAAGACCACTACTACAGTGGCCCTAGAAACAGAGCAGCAGAACCCAGGAGAGTCTCCTGGAAGCCTGAAGTGACATCACAAGAGGCGAAGACCTATAGAGGTCAGTGTGCCATGAGATGAAAAATGCTGAAAATCACTGATCTACACTGTATGCGCCTTGGGGCACAGACCTGTCTTCCACTCTATGGAAAGCACCATGGCACTATAGAAAGAATAATGGATACAAGGTCAGTCTCTCTTTAGCTAGAGAGATAATGTTCAGTGCAGCTCCTCTTGGGCTCATTTCAGTTTTAGTTGGAAGCATCCATGTGAAGACACCAGTATGCATCTTTCAGAAATCTAATGCGTCGAACACGACTACGTGGAACAATCTACCCCATTCCTGGGTCTTTCTTTTGCATTGCCATCTCTGCCAATTGGATTCTGTCGCTCTCCCGAACAGACAGCAGTTGGGATCTTGGCAAGACTGGGTCAGGCACAGGTCAGCGGATGACAAACTCAAACCAGCTCTCTGTCTAGCAAGCATCTGGCCAAACAGCTCGGCCGCAGGAACCTTCATGGGGGGACAGATGGCCTGTTGGAGGCGGTGGAGGCTTCCCTGCACCAAATGAGCCTTGACAACATCTAACTTCTGCGTGCTTTGAGACAGTGAGGATCAGCCAATGCACTTCCCAGTGGCTGGAAGTCTGCCTTTCAGAGCTTTCTGAATGGCACCACAGAGCCGCCGCTAGTCTCTCCTCTCTTCCATTATTCATGCTACAAATGGAGAAAATGGCCTGCTGGGAGAGGATAAGGAGCATCTGAGCATGTGCTGTGTTATTTAAGTAGAACCCAACCCTTGGCCGAATATCAAAAAAAGAAGACACGCTCCACGAGTTTGCCATTCCCAGACTCCCCCCAAGTCATTGTGTGTCTCGGGATTCACAGATGCACCTTATATCACACACACACACACACACACACACACACACACGCACGAGTATCAAGGGAACAACCAGCAGAGAAAAGCAATACTTCTACTTAACGGTTATATAGTGTTCTCTGAGTGTGCAGAGGGCTTTCTTTATCTTATCCTGACGCAGTCCTTTCAACAAACCTGCAAGATATATCCACATTTTTACCCCCATATTAAAGCTTAGGAAGACTGAGGCCAAGAGAGAGAGACAGACTCCCCTAAGGCCACCTTGTGAGTTCATAGTAGTGTTAAGATAGGATTG
This sequence comes from Tiliqua scincoides, assembly GCF_035046505.1. Taxonomy (NCBI): domain Eukaryota; kingdom Metazoa; phylum Chordata; class Lepidosauria; order Squamata; family Scincidae; genus Tiliqua; species Tiliqua scincoides. The sequence continues at coordinate 7,996,245 of NC_089834.1, forward strand.
TGGCCTAAAGCCATACAACAAGTAAGCCAATGGCCAAGCATTTTTAAATTTCCCAGTTCCTCCAAAGATTACTCCATATAGTAGAGATCCAGGCAGCCTATAAGACACGTGTAGATCTCATATGGCTGGGAGAGGATCTCGCAGAGCAATCGGGTCGGTGGGGGCTAAAGGGCCTTTCCCACAGAACCAACACACAGTCCCTCCCAGCCAGTTTCATGGGAGAGATCTCTGTGATTAGCTCTACTCGTGTGCGTGAGACATTTGTCACCGGTCCTATCTAGGCATGTTTATCCAGAAGTCAGGCTGACTTCCGAGAGTTTTACTCCCAAACAAAAATGCATACACTTGGAGCCTCAGACATTGTTTCTGGCCCTGTGGGATCTAATCAAGGATTTTAAAAGGTCTCCCATACAGTTGGGGAAATGTGTTTATTAAAAATGAGTGTCTCCCATGTGCTGTTTCAACACTCTGTCAATTACCACTGACCAGACCCCATAGGAGTAAGCCGGGGGTACATCCAAGGCAGTAAGATTATTTCATGCCTCCCATCTCATGTGCTGCATGTTCCCCAGTTACAGAACTCCTGTCCCAGTGTTGCAGTTTTTTAGGTCCTGATGTTCAAAAAGTGTTCCGATTGATTGATTGATTGATTGATTGATTGATTGATTGATTGATTGATTGATTGATTGAGGGAGCACTCATTAAGCTACAAAGCACTGCAGTACCATCAATTGATACTTATCAATTAGCACCATTCTTACACACAGCACCATTGCTCAGTGATACAGCCCCTGCTGATATACACCTCCAGAGCAACTCCAGAGAAAGTAAGGAGCATCCCCAGAAAGCTAAAGAGCTGTCCAGAAGCCTGGAGACCTGCCACCAAGCAGTGGAGACCATACTGAGTTTCGATAGACCTGTGGTCTGACCCTGTACAATGTGGTTTCCTGTGTAAAGAAACAAGAGGACAAATCTCTGCCCTAAGGAGCTTACAATTCAGATATTGGGACAACAGAGGAAGGGAAGGGGAATGCAGTCAGAAGGAAGCAGACAAAGCCTGCAATCCTATACGTGCTAACCAAGGTGTAGGTTCCATTAAACTCATTGGGCCTTACTTCTGAGTAGACATGCCTAAGGTGGTGCTGGAAGAACATGAGCTTAATATTTCAGTGCCATAGGCTTGTAGCTGAGTTACAGCAGGTTAAGGGAACTGAGTAAACAAAAACAAAACCCCAATATTATGCTCATGTTTGCTTGAACATTAGTACCATGCAGAAAATGCGGGGGCCGATTGCCCCATTTCTCTCATGCCATCCTTGGGAGAAGCCACCTAACAGACCGTTCCACAGATGGTGCCCACAGAGGCAACCCCTTGGCTCTCTGATTCACCAACACCGAGAGAGTGAGTGGGTGAATCTTGGAAGAGAAAAAATAAATAAGGCAGTCCAATTATAGAGGCAGCCTTTTGCCTAATGGGGAGAGGCTTGAAGGGGGACGTGCGCTAGACGGGAGTTCAGCACTAATTAGGGAAACCGGATCAGCCACATGCTCCTGGATGCAAAACAATGCGCAAGGCAGTGTGGCAAAACAGCTGATGTCTCTTGGCCTCTTCTTACCTCTCCACTGTTTAAATAATAAATACATATCATCCTTACCATTCTTTCAGAGTATTCTTTTTTCACTTTCAGATACCCACTGAACAAATCAGCCCGACAAGGCTATAGACAGCTTGCCCATTCATATGAAGTCAGCGCACTCTGTGAGAACCAAGAGGCCACAATCCCAAAGGATGCCAGTTGAAACTAACTTGCCCTTTGCCCCTTGGAATGCCTCATTATTGGGTGTACCTTAATAACTGACAAATTGATGTTCCTGTTGCTCGTGTTAAAACCAATATTGTGCCATCAATCTACATAGCGCATCACAACAGACAGCAGGACAAGACTCTGCCCCAAGGCACTCACAATACAGACACAAGGAAGACGGTAAAGAAAAGGGGAGTGGATAAACAGGGATAAACTGGGGAAGAAAATGCAATGCTTTCATATGTACAAGGGGGCCCATCGGAAGGGCACTCTTGGTTGTGGCCCAGTTTTTGTGGAATGTGCTCCCCTCAGAGATTCATTGCGCCCCTTTTTTACCTTTAAAAACATATTTTGGCTAGGCCTTTTATGACGATGTCATTTCAATTGGCTTCTGCTTTCTCCCTCAGGCTGTTGTCATATTTCATTTTGTTTTATTGCTTCTTAAATATGATTATATTGTTGCTCCCATCATATTGTTAGTATTGTGTTAAATATGATTATATTGTTGCTTCTTAAATATGATTATATTGTTGCTCCCATTATATTGTTGCTCCCATCAAGCTGCCTTGAGGCTCTTTGGAGGGGGAAGAAAGGATATATACATTTTCAAATAAATCAGCAGACTGCATGGATGTAAGTTTAGTGGCAGTAAGGACCAAAGCAGCGATTTTCAACCTTTTTCATCTCAGGACACACTGGCAAGGCACTAAAATTATCAGTGCACACCATTGGTTTTTTGACAACTGACAAAGCACACTGCACTTCTGGTGGGAGACTTGCATCCCCCAATGGCCCTACTAATATATGACACTCCCCCAAACTCCTGTGGCATACCTGCAGGGCATTTGTGGCACATCAATGTGCAGCTGCATACTTGTTGAAAATCAATGCACAAGGCAGTGGCCCTCAAACATTTTAGAGGTTTCTGATTTATAAATGCTAAGGGGTGTGGCTATAATGGTGATTGGGCCTCCCTCCTCTTAAAGGGACGTGGGAAGCTTTACATGAACTGGTGGGTCATGACCCACCAGTTTGAGAACCACTGGTTTAAACCTTGATGCACCAATTCTAATTTGCCCTGTTAGTTTCGCAAACCACAAAAAATTGGGTCATGACCCAATGGTGGGTCCCGGACTCGCAGTTTGAGAACTGCTGCACTAGGGACTGAGCCCTAGTAAAGGAAGGAAGGAAAGAAACAGTGATCTGGGAAGGCGTTCTCAAAGAAAGAACAAGAGACCTTTGGATGTGATAGAGCTGGAGAAGCAAAGACCATGGACAGAAGTATAAACTACAATACGTTACAGCAGCAATTTCCTGTGGAGCAGCAATTTCCAACTGGTGTGCCACAAAAGGTCTGCAGGTGTGCCATGGGTGCAGCTGAAAGAAAAACTCTTCCGGGTTCTGTAGCTCTAAAGAGTCAACAGAGGAAGAGGGACGGACAATTCATTACTACAGACAGTTATCCTAGAAACAGAGTCGCAGAACCTGGGAGAGTCTCCGGGAAGCCGAAAAGTGACATCAAAAGAGGAGAAGACCATCCAGGTCAGTGTGCCAGGGGAAGACAAGCATTGAAAATGGCTGTTGTGGGGGGGGCAAGGCTGCTTATCGGTTTTTCTCCGCAATGAGAACAGGATGTCATACCCTAGAGAAGAGATGAGGAGTCTTTGAAAGGAAGGCCCCATGATAGACCTGCCCTCCTCTCGGTTGTTTTTGAAATGTGGCACCTCAACTGGCCACATATGGACTTCCATATGTGGCCACACCCTAGATTTTTACATGGGCATTATAGCAGCTTCCTTTCTGATCCCTCCTTCAATTACCCCCAGAGCCTGTTTCGCAGCCACCACCATCAAAACATATTCATACAGGCTTTGTTTAAAATGATGTGCAGCTAAGAGTTCTCCCTTATTCCAAGAGCATGGGTGCTTGGCGTTGCTTAGCAACAACGCCGGATGAAGATGCGGGGCTTCTGTCTCCAGCGATGCTGAGAATCCTGTTCTTAGAAAAGAGGCATCGTGTTTCTTCAGAAGGGACCGGTGCAGCCCCATTGTGTGCCTGGACAACGGAGGGAATGGTTCTCATGTTGCCCCTACGTAAGCAGAATGTGGCGATAACCTTCTGCTGCAAGCATGTAGGTCAGGGAGCCACGATCGACATAGGTGAATGTCAGAATTGCTGTCTTGGCTGAAAACAAGAAGACTTCCAGCTGAACAAACTGGACCAAACTGGTGAACCTCAATAGACCATTGATTCCACCCAGCGTGGCCTAAACTGGCAACCCCATGCTGGTGGAACACGTGCAACCTGGTTCTGTTCTTTTGAAATGAAAAGGCATTTGAGGGAGGGAGGGATTTAAGACTAGCAAAGTGATGGAGTGGGAGGGGCTTTTAGTACTTTCTCCACCCACTCTGACGTGGTTTTGAACATCAGAGGCACCCTTCATTCACCCTTAGGCTGGAGGTGTCTATTGAGGAGGTTGCCCTCCTCCAGAAAGGCGCACCTGTTGTGTTTCTGCATGAGTCACTGACCTAGGTGTGCCCTTTCCATTCAAAGTCCATAGCCATGAGTCACACAGAGATGCAACAGACAGACTTCAAGTGAGGTTTGGTTATTCTGCCGCACCAAGAATGACCGGAATGGTCCAACCATGCTTGAAGCAGTGACCCAGGAGAATTCCCTTCCCTTAAAAAAAAATTTTTTTAAAGGTGATTGGGAGAAGGCAAGATCGGAGTAGGAAGACATGCAGATGAGGGTGGAGTGATAGGAACCTTTGAATATGTAGTTAACTTAGTTCTCGTGGAACACGGTTTGGGAAGGGGTCTTTTGACATTCTTAGAGCATTCTTTTGATCCCTGTAGGATCAAACCCCCACCTCAATTCCCACAATGGTCAAACAGATACCTTCAGAAAGGGCATGAAAGTAGCATTCCGGACACTACCACCAGTCACTCTCATAGATGGGCTGACCCCGACTGCCACACCACCCACCTATGTTCGGGGGGGGAAGCAGCCACCATCCAATTGGAAGTCCAGAACATAATCACCTTTTCCCACCAACTACCTTAACAGCTGCAAGCTGCTCATTGCCTTCCACAAGATGTCAGAGGGAGCTGGCGCAGCGCAGCAGTTAAGGGACTGAGCTGTGAAGCCAACGATTCCCCACCTCACACCGGCCACTCCTCTGGGTGGAACCACTTTGGCAACTTTTCTGCTGAACCAGAAGTATGCAACTATCCATCATCGTAACAAACAACTCACCAACAAAGGGCCAACAAGCCACTCCCTCTCAGCCTCAGTCTTCCTCATCTGCAATATGGGCATAATAATATTAATTATTATCATCCTCTCTCACACACACACACGTATACCGAGAACGTCATATCAGGACACATTCATTTCAAACTCTTTTGATGCTCTGTACATTCAGACACGTACAACAAGCAAGTGACAAAGCTCCAGCCCTGCCTGCACTCCCATCAGGAATGATTCATAACCCTGGAAGGCCGAGCAGCAGCCCAGGTTACTCCCTACACAAATGCCGGTGGGTGGCGGTTGTTGTTTTTTTGGCAAGAGAACAGTCCTCCTCCTTAGTCAAACGCACACTCCAGCCCATCCTCTGGAGCCCAAATAGCGATCCCCAATTTCTGATTCTTGGAAGCTGCATTTCCCATTGAAATAGATGCTCGAAGGAAAGCACAACCAGCAAAGTCACAGGCAGAAAAGCCTTCCTGGCGTCTGCCTCATGACATCACCTCTTCCAACCTCACACAAACAGGCATCTCTCCAGAGGGCAAGCTGGGGGGGGGGGGTGTTGTTAGGAAGGCAGCTGCATCTATGCATACAAAACGATGCTGAAGGAGGGGACCACAATGAGGAACACCAATCCCTAAGAGACATGGCCGATCCAGCCTGCCTGACATCAGGAGGGCAAGAGAACCATCGGCCCTATTTCAGATGGGGCACCCCTACCCAAGGAGGGGAGCCCCCTATTTCAAGACACCCCCTTCCAGAATCACAGCTTCACAGTACAAGCCATTCTTCTCACAATCCCAAAGGGGGAGCTGGGCTCTCCACGCCCTTCCCAAATTTCAGCCGCCCTGCACACATTGGCTGGTGGGATGCATGCCGCTATAACCCCTTCCATGCCACAGAGGTGGGTCTCTCGAAGGGGGGGGGGTACCAAGATGAGGAGGGCGAGGGAACCCAACTGCTTCTCATTGAGGCAAGTAGATAGGCAATAAATAACGATGATATTGTTAATAATGATAATACAAATAATGCATTAATTTTTCGAGGCAACGATTTCTGCAACCTGATTTAGCAGCACCCCTGCAACTTATGGGAAGGGCAGATTCTGCAGCATCTGATGTTATTTTAAGCCAGTCTTACCTGTTTTTCTTCTGAATGGGCATATTTTGGGAGCAGACAGGGGTACCCAGGTAGGAAATCCAGCAGGAGGAGGAGGAGGAGAAGAAAACACAGAATTAGATGGCATGGACCCTGCCCACCAAACCCCCTTTGGGGAGACCAGGGGGGGGTATGCATGATCCCCACGAACCCCCTCTCCTCACCTGGGTTCACCAGCTTGCTTTTGTACCGCAAGCCTGTGCTCATCTTGGGCTTCCTCCACCCAAGGGTGCTGGTCTTTGCTCCAGAAAATGATCCCTGCCAAGGTTTTCCAACAGGGTCGCCTTCCTCCTGGGCGATCCCTGCCCTGCACTACAAAGACTCCCTCTCTGCCTGCATGCCTGGCTCAGCCCAGAGCTGCTCCTGCAGCATTAACCAGGCTGGCCAAGGAGGGAGGGGGGGAATTAAACAGGAGAGGCGGGGCAGGAGACAAGCAGCCCTGCCCAGCCCACAGCTTACAGCCAATCAGAGCTCGTGTCTTGGACCAGACGTTTCCCCTCCCCACCAGCTTGCCCCTTGCAGTAGCCAGGGGTGGGTGGGGGGCTACTGCACCCAGACAATGTCGTGGGGAACCCAACCTCTTTTAAGTGGGCTTTTATTTTCAACCCATCATCAGCTCCTCCAGGGAATGATGGAGCATAGAGGAGAAAGACTCCTGTCCTCCTTGCAGCAGATTATTGCCTCCTCTTTCCCCCCCCAAAAATGGGGGGGGGGGCTTGGGTTATCTGCACATTCTCCTGGTCAATGTTGCCTTCTTCAATCTGGCTCTACCTGCCTACTTAGAAAGGGAAAATTTGACAAAGGGGACTGATGAAGTTCAGGGCACTGCTGCAGGTTTACAATGAGAACATAAGAAAAGCCGTGCTGGATCAGGCCAAATCTAGCCTCCCGTATCCCACAGTGGCCCACCAGATGCCTCAAGGAGCCCACAATGAGATATCTGTCCCCTATTGGCACTGCCTTGCATCAGTCACTCAGAGGAAGCCTACTTCTCAGGGCTTGTCACCTGTGATGGGCTTTTGTTCTGTCAACCTGTCCAACCCCCTTTTCAAGACTTCTAGATGGCCAGATGCCATCACCACAACATGTGGCCAGGAGTTCCACAGACATACCGGGTAATGAAATATTTTCTTTTGCCTGCTCTTGTTCACCCACCACTCAATTTTAGTGGACGTCCCCTCGTTCTGGTGTTGTGTGAGAGGGAAAAGAACATCCTTCTCTCCATCCCATACATAATTTTATACGTTTCAATCCTATTTCCCGCCCCGCCCCCACCAGTGCTTTCTTCCTGTGTTTAAAGTGTAGCCTTCCATCCACCTACCCACGCATGTCACACTTTAAAAAACTTCCCCCTTCTCGTTTTCCCTTTCCCACTGTTGGCTGCAGGGCTTAGCCTTCGCTGTCCTCATCTATTTTAACACTTGCTGATTAATCATTTCTCAAAAGGGTTGCTTAGAGCTTAGAAAACACTTTTCCTTCTTAACATTTATGGAGTGCCAACCACTGTACATATACAGGCGTGTTGAATGGAGTTGGTCCAGAACAGTGATTTTCTACCTTTTTCATCTCAAGGCACACTGAGAAGGTGCTAAAATGGTCAAGGCACACCATCTGTTTTTTGACCATTGATAAGGCACACCATGCTGTTGGTGGGGGCCTCATGTCCCCCAGTGGCCCTACTAATATATGACCTTCCTCCAAACTCCAGCGGTACACTTACACCAGTGTGCATTGTGGTGGAAAATGACCAGTCCAGAACAATGATTTTCAACCTTTTCTGTTGAATGACACTGACAAGGTATTAAAATTGTCAAGGCACACCATCAGTTTTTTTACCATTGACAAGGCACACCATGCTGTTGGTGGGGGGCTCACATCCCCCAATAGCCCAACTAATAAATGACCACCACCAGCAAATTCCCATGGCACACCTGCCGAGTATTCACTGCACTCCAGTGGGCCATGGCACAGTGATTGAAAATGACTGGTCTAGAGAATTTTCAGACTAGGGGCATCATCCGTTCAGCTCCAATTTTGGCAACTAAGAAAGTATTGTTGTACAGTAGCAACCCCCCATATCCACGGGAGATACATTTCTACTACTACCGTGGATACCCCAAACCACGGATAGTAGTGAACGCTATACTTGCTGTGGTGAGCAGCAAGAATGCTAGAGGCGTATAGCAAGTGACGGTAACAGGAAGTGGGCCACAGGACAAAGCAATTTGTCACGAGCACAGCTGGAGAGGAATCTGAGAACTGTGGATAACTGAAACTGCGGAAACCAAGTCTGTGGAGATGGTGGGGCTACTGTATTTATCAAATCCCCATCTAGCCCTCCCTTCTGAGGTGCTTAGAGTTACATTCATTTCCCTCTTAGCCTCACACCAACCCTGCGAGGTAGGACAGGCTGAGAGATAATCGCCCACCACCCCAAAGATAACCTTTGCAGCTAAGCAGAGATTTTTTTAAAATTTTATTGTAAAACATTTGTACCTCACCTTTCCCCTTACATTTCAGATACCCAAAGTGGCTAATAAAATTATTTATATGGCACTATCAAAATGCACAGCATGTTATGAAGAGTAGAAACAAGTCCCTGCCCCAAATCCAGCCCTCTAAGCGAACTGGCCTTGCCTGTCGCTAAATGTCTCACTTAGCTAAATGTCTCACTTAGCGCTAAGATTCCACAGTAACAATTTTACAGCTGCCTTATCATTACAGAACATCTTCAAGTTGTTGATCCAGGAGCAGCATATCTGGCAAATCACCAGATTGTGTTTTCACAACAAGGCAGTAAACAACAACTTTTGTGCAACACAAATTGGGCCTCCTCCTGCCTGCAGCCCCTTTCCTCCATCTTCCGCTGCATCTGAAAGAGGCCTGAAAACTGCAGAGATAAAAATCAGCACGTGAACCCGAAATAAAGTTGGAAAGCTCGTTTTGACTCATTCACGCCTTCTGTTTTCCGAGCGTATGATGATTCAAAGGGAAATTCAGGATCCAAAGCTGGGAATCTTCCAGACACACAGCTTCCGATTGGGCAGATGGGAGTTGTGCTACTATCCAAGGATGGGTGTCGAGTGGATGATTTTGGCTACAGCTACAGAATCCAGACATATGATAGAACTTTTACAACATGAGCATTTCTGAATAGCATTTGGCCAGTTCAGAGGATTCTCCTGCCAGACACACTGGAGAGGGGTGCAGGCACCCAGCATTCCCCCACCCCAATCTGGGACACCATCTCACCACTGCTTACTTGCACAGGGCAGTTAGATCAAACCAGTGGCACCCAGGGATACAAAATTTTTTAACACCCCCAGGGCCTGAACAGCCCCCCCCCAGGGCCAATGTCCAGAACACTAGGTAAAAACTAGAAGTGCCTTTCTAAGGCCTCTAGGAAGGAAGCCATGCACAGCCTCCCTCCACTTCAGACCACCTCCCAGATGATCCTCCAAGTGCCCACCTGCCTTGGGATCCACCGTTGGGGGTACAGGTTGGTACCCCTTCAAGTCATGGTACCACGGGGTAAGGCAGTCCCCTGTCCCCCTAGCTACGCCACCGGATCAAACAGCTCCTTAACACAAAAATGAATTATTAAACTAAGGGCACAATCCTAACCAGGTCTACTCAGAAGTAAGTCCTATTTTGTTCAATGGGGCTTACTCTCAGGAAAGCGTGGTTAGGATTGCAGCCTAAGTAAAGCAGTATTTAATTCATGCTTGAATAACCCCTGCTAACTGGGTAAGAGGCACTTTTTCAAGTGGGTGGTCCTCTTTTATTTAGCAGGGGGAGAGTAATTGGCCCACCTCACCCCAGCACTGTCTGTTCTAGTGGCTGTCTGCTGGTATTCCTTTGCATCTTTTCAGATTGTGAGCCCTTTTGGGACAGGGAGCCATTAGATATTTGATTTTCTCTGTAAACCGCTTTGTGAACTTTTTGTTGAAAAGCGGTATATAAATACTGTTGTTGTTGTTGTTGTTGTGTGTGACTTGGACAAGCCACCCCCAACTCTAATTAGTCGACATCAAGAGGGTGTGCAGAAAAGTGTTTTCTGGATTGATGGGAGTCTGGAAAGGCCTTCTAGAAAGAGTTAACTGTTGGTTAAAACACAGTGGTGGTTGTTTTTTTTTCCTTCTGAATTGACACAGTAATACTTTCAGCATTTGTGCAGGAAGGGGTGTGTTTTCAAGACGTGCCACCTTAAGTCTTGGTGTTTCGTGCTGTTCCTGTGGCCATTACATCAGTTCTCCTGTCACCTCCTCTACATAAGAGACTTCCCCCAGAAGACCACAAAAAAGAAACACTTAAAAAGAGTTGGTCTCTGGCCCGACACGTGCGTAACCAAAGCCACTTTAAACAGTCTCAAATTCTCTGCCCAACTCTAGGAGTACAGGGGGGAGGGGGGGTAGAGAAAGGGAAAAGACCAGTAATGGGTTCCATATTTGCACAACTTTAAAGGCTAGACAACCACAAACCATTAGAGTTCTGCCACACAGTCAAAAGACACAGTCACCCTAATCAACAGAATAATAAAACTGCATTTGACTGTCTGCTTCCAAATCATATTTAAATCTAATTCAGACTCAATGGAGAATGCCGATGTGTGTACAGAAGGCATGAAGGCAAGTTTCATGGCGGGTCTGCTTTTGCCCTGTGGTGCAAGACCATTCGCAGCAACTGTTACCCTGCACATGCCCAATCTTGTCTGATCTCGGAAGCTAAGCAGGGTCAGGCCTGGTTAGTACTTGGATGGGAGACCGCCTGGGAATACTGGGTGCTATAGGCTTAGACCACAGTCTTTCAAGATTGAAGGTTGCCAACCATCTCCCTATACTGAACACTATCTCCCGATCTCGTCTGATCTCGGAAGCTAAGCAGGGTCAGGCCTGGTTAGTACTTGGATGGGAGACCGCCTGAGAACACCAGGTGCTGTAGGCTGATACCATAAGTCTTTTGAGACTGAAGGCTGCCAACCAACCAACCAAGCAGACCATTCTGAGTAGTCCTTGGGGATCAGGCCAAAGGGACCATGTGGTTTTACATCCCATTTCCCTCAGTGACCAAAGAGCAATGGCCACTCCATAGGAATCTAAGCATGACCTTTGAAGGATCTAGCTAAAGTTTGCATTTTAACATACACTTGCATGTGTTTTGACAAGTACTGGGAAAAAGTCTCCCGTCTGGTACATATAAAAAAAAAACCCAGCAGATTCCTCTTGGACAGAGGTCTTCAAACATTTGGGTCGTGGCCCAAACGTGGGCAGGTCACAGCAGTGCTGCCACCAACCATTTTATTCAGAGGCTTAGGCAGGCCTATACAATTTGAACGGTAGCCAAGCACTGTTCTAAGACCCTAAAGCAGATAAACCCTGCTAGAGATTTTGGCTTTAGAAGAGGCTACTGCAGCCAAGCCTCCCCAATCTTCAATGGACCCCCCCCAAATCTCTCACCTTGCTCCCCCCCTACACAACACTCCCTCTGCTCTCTACCCTGCTTCCTCTTTCTTTCCCTTGGCCTTTTGAAACTAAGTGTGTGCAATCACCCCCCCACCTCTGCCCCTCCTCTCCTTCCACCTGGCACAGAAGGAAAGAAGGGCTAAAATTACATGGTAGTAGTGCATCCCAATTGGCCATTACTAGGCACAAAAAGAAGTTTGTACAATCTTCTTCTTCTACTCCCGTACAATCCGGCTCGTCCTCTTAGGTCATCAGAAAAGGCCTTTTTACAAGTGCAGCCGCCTAGGGAGGCACATGGGCCGCGGCAAGAAATAGGGCCTTCTCAGTAGTGGCACCAACGCTATGGAACTCCCTTCCCCTTGACTTAAGAATGGCTCCCTCTCTTGAGACTTTTCGGCGAGGCCTGAAAACCCTTCTGTTTAAACAAGCCTTCTGAGTTCTCGGCCTTTTTAACATCTTTATATTTTTTGCAGGCCTGATTCTTTTATGATTTGCTGCTGCTCTATGCTCTTTTTACCGGACTATTTTTTATCTGACTGATGTTTTTATGATATGTGTTAATATGTTTTTATTTGTTTTAAATTATGTTTTTAATCTGTTTTAACCTGTTGTAAGCCACCTTGAGTCCCTTCGGGGAGAAAGGCGGAGTAAAAATAAAGTTGTTATTATTATTATTATTATCGTGGCCGCTCGCTTGCCAGCCATGCTCTCAAAGGCAGGTCTGGGTTTGAAATGGGTCCCGGCTCTCAACAAATCAAAGACCACTGCTTTTGAGAGGATGCTTCCATACCCCCTCGCATCATTCACACATGTTTATTTTTCCTTTGCAATTATGGTTTGAACTGATTCCTGCAAACACAGTGCATTTTGTGGAAAAGGAACATGTAAATCTTCGCAAAGCACCACCAGTCCCAAATGGAAAGACGAACACATTTGCTGCCTTCTCATGTTTATTACAAAACTCCAATGGGGAATTAGTGTCATGATACATACAAAATGTTCAAACACGTACCATGGTTCTCGGTCAAGAAATAAACAAAAAACGGGCTTCCAACTTTAATACCTGAAAACTGGGGGGGGGGCATGTTCCCCCCCTTTGGAGGTCCCCATGAATCGGCATGTAAAAATATTGCATGGTTTTAAGGCATCGTGAGTCAAGGATGTCAAATCCACTCCCCACCACGGATGAAGATTTAGTGTTTTGTACCTTTCCTTCTCCCCCTGCCAAGAAAGCACCAGAGAGAGTTTTTTATCCCAAAGAGCTAAAAAAGCACAGAGCTTAAACATATAACTGAGAAGATTATAAACAAGCCACAAGCTATGCCTATAGAGCTTACAAAAGATGCTGCTTGGTCGGGGTACAAAACAGACATGGATGGTCAATCGTTCACCAAGTCTTTTAGTAGAAAAAGTTACAAAAAGCAACAAGAGTTAACCTAGCTGAAAAAAACATGGTCTGTCAAATCTACTCTCAGAGCTAGTACATAATAGCTTTTGTATAAAAATATGCAAGAGAGAAAGATAAGGAAGACACAATCAGTCCCACGTTATAAGCAGGAGATCATCATTACTAAGAGGATGAGAATGGATACAAGGAACATGATATTAAGGATGGGTACATATTAAGGAACAGGTAGGGGGAGCTTGCTTTGCAATACGATCTTCAGGACTGCCAGCCTGTAGCATCCAAGCGTGATCCGTCAGCATTCACTAGTGTCTCACTGTCCGATTTGAATAAAGCACTGACCCATTTCGAAGAGAACCGTGCCACTGCTTTGAAAGAGGGAGAAAAAAAAATGTAAGGGTTTAGATCTGGGAAAGCAGATGGATTTGTCATTAAAAAGCAGCCCTGGATTCCTCAACACGCTGAACACAGAATATTTCATATTTTCTTTCGAACACAAGGCAAAACACTCAATTCAGCTGCAACTCAATCGAGGTGTTCAGCCCTAGTGCAACACCTAAAATTTATCCATTTATTTTCCCACTTTAGAGAATGTAAAATCCACCTGGTTTCTTTGCTTCCCCCTCCCTTGATCTCTTTCAAGTTAGCTATGGAGACCGAACTGAGTTAACGTACAGACTTTTCTTTCTAAAACACGAAGAGAATGGCCATTATTTCTGATTCCTTTGTCCAAGCAACCTGGTCTGTGTATCAAAACCGTTTCATACCTCTCGGGGGCTGATCCAAGCCAGCATTAGAATCCCTAAATTCCTACAACATTAGGGCCCTCCTTTCCCTGCCCTTTTGCTTGCCACCAACCTGATGAACAGTCCTGCAGGCCCTGAAAGCAGTGGCATCACTAGGGGAGCATGGGGGGGTGCACAACGCACCAAGTGACGCCCTCGGAGGGGTGTGTGACACCACTATATTACTGGCCAAAATTGTGAAATCTTGGTATTTTTGAATAAAATCATGTTATATATCATTCAATGGGTAATTTAATACAGAACGCAATGAAACAAACCACACTGAAATATCGGTATTCTATCAAATATTAGAGCCAAATAACCAGAAAAGGAAAACGCAACTGCCATATTTAACAAAAAGTAGACTTCCTTCACTCCAGACGGACCAATGAGAGAGATTGTTCCAAGAGCCAATGAGGTGTTATTATGACACAGAAGGAAACTACTAAGGTGTTAGTATGAGTCAGCTCTCATTTCCATGTCTCAGAGCTCATACTAGCTCTTATTCAGCCGTAAGAGTGTATCAAGTTGGCCACTGGTTTTTTGTGGGTTACTGATTTGTTGGGTGACCTGTACAGTTATATATTTAAATAAATAAAGTTAATGGGGGGTTACACCAACCCTAGCGATGCCACTGCATTTAGGCTGTGCATATGATATTGTAGTTTATTCTGTATGGTCTGGTACAAGAGGTCAATCAAGGGGATGACAGAATGAGCCCTTGCACTAGGAGATGCAAACCCTAGTAATGCCTATCCTTGAAAGTTTGCGGTATGATCCTTTATTGCTTTTGGTCCTAAATAAAGGATTACTCTGTTTTAAACTGCAACATTTGAGAGCCAGGGTGGTGTAGTGGTTTGGGAGGTGGACTTAGACCTGGATGATCCAGGTTCAAATCTCCCCTCAGCCACAAAGCTTCCTGGGTGACCTTGGGCCAGTCACTTTCTCTCAGCCTCACCTACCTCACAGGGTTGTTGTGAGGACAAGAAGGAGGGGAGGAGCAGCTGCGTAAACCGCCCTGAGCTCTTTGGAGGAAGGGCGGTATAAAAATGTGAAATAAAAAAATAAATTTGATGCATACATTGGCCCCGTGGTTGTTTCTTGGCCACACAACACATGGCATACAGCACATCCAAGCCGTTCACATGTGACAGAGTGCACCCAGCCTAGTGTGGTGCCCCAGCTTCTTTGCATGCCTCACAGGAAATGAATGCAGTGCCAAATCCAGAATTACTGGGACGGGAGGGTGAAAAGTTAATACACTTCCCAGAAATGTCATGCAAGTGTCCGCTTCCTCCCAGTTAAGAGCAAAGCAGCCTCGAGGGGTGGGGGGGGGGTACAGATCTCTGCACTTTTTGCAATTGACCCACATTGCCCCCACTGCAAGCATCGTCTCCCTTAATTTGGAACTGGGTCTGCTGACCGCCTCGACTTCCCAGACTGAATTTAGCTCCCTCGCATTTAAAGCATGACAACGTTAAATGAGGGCAGAGGCAAGAGCCTCATATCTATTTTTAATTCTGTGTCCTCCCACTCTCAAGCACACTCCCTCCCTCATGAAAACCAGGACGATTGCTAGTTTAACCTACTGGCCTCTCACTGGGGGTCAGGACCAAGCAAGCAGGCCACACAGGGACCTTAGGTGGAGCACCACACCAGTTATCACAGCAGCCATTTGCCCTCTGTGCTTAGGACAAGATCTGCCAACCTTTGTTCTGCAAGCACCACTTTTTTTTTTTGCAGGTACCACCAGTGTTGGCAGCTGCGCAGAGGACTGCATGGGCTGCATCCAATAGCTCTGCATCCTCATAAGAACATAAGAACAGCCCCACTGGATCAGGCCATAGGCCCATCTAGTCCAGCTTCCTGGATCTCACAGCGGCCCACCAAATGCCCCAGGGAGCACACCAGATAACAAGAAGACCTGCAAGGCATTCTGGGAATTGTAGTTAAGAACATAAGAACAGCCCCACTGGATCGGGCCATAGGCCCATCTAGTCCAGCTTCCTGGATCTTACAGCGGCCCACCAAATGCCCCAGGGAGCACACCAGATAACAAGAGACCTCATACTGGTGCCCTCCCTTGCACTGGCATTCTGACATAGCCCATTTCTAAAATCAGGAGGTTGCGCATACACATCATGGCTTGTAACCTGTAATGGATTTTTCCTCCAGAAACTTGTCCAATCCCCTTTTAAAGGCGTCCAGGCCAGACGCCATCACCACATGCTGTGGCAAGGAGTTCCACAGGCCAACCACACGCTGAGTAAAGAAATATTTTCTTTTGTCTGTCCTAACCCGCCCAACACTCAATTTTAGTGGTGTCCCCTGGTTCTGGTGTTATGTGAGAGTGTAAAGAGCTTCTCTCTATCCACTCTGTCCATCCCCTGCATAATTTTCTATGTCTCAATCATGTCCCCCCTCAGGCGCCCCTGAGGCACCTCCTTGCCCAAACCAGGCCTTGATGGAAGGACTGGGCAGTTGTGCAGCCAGTTCCTATCAACTGGGGGGCAGCAACAACAGCAGTACCCCACCCACCCATGATGGGCACATGCAACCTCCTGGTTTTAGAGGTAGGCTCTCTCTGATTGCCAGGTGCAGGGGAGCAGCAGTAGGATGCAGGTCTCTTGTTGTCTTTTGTGCTCCCTGAGGCATCTGGTGGGCCACTGTGAGATACAGGAAGCTGGACGAGATGGGTCTACGGCTTGATCCAGCAGGGCTCAATGTTTTTATCTCTGTTTCTGGAGGGTGGTCTGGCAGGACAGTGCCATGTGGTCACCATGGCAGCAGGACCAAGTTCCATTAATTTTATTTATTTATCACATTTTTATACTGCCCTCCCTCCGAGGAGCTCAGGGCTGCATGCACAGTTCCTCCCCTCCATTTGTTCTCACAACAATCCTGTGAGGTAGGGGAGGCTGAGAGAGAGAGAGAGACTGGCCCAAGGTCACCCAGGAAGCTTCATGGTTGAAGCAGGGATTTGAACCTGGATTTTCCAGGTCTTAGTCCAACTCCCAAACTACTGCAACATCCTGTTTCTCACTGCTACCCAAGTACCACTTCCCCTCTGGTACTTGCCTTCCCCTCTGACCTCCAAGGTCTCTCTCCCAAGGCCCCTGGCAAGGAAGGGCCTTTGGAAGAAAGCTCGTTGATGAGTGGGAGAAGGGGGGAAAGAGTTCTCAGAAGAGGAATCAGCTTCTTTTCTTCCTTCCCACCCTCTGAGGGTGGAAGGGAGAAGAGGAGCAGCCACGTTCCAAAAACTGGGGGAGTGAGGCAGAGCCTGCACCAGGAAGGGGGTGCACAAATGAAAATTAAAGAGCATGCCAGAGACTCTCTAGTCTGTGCTTCTCCCTGTCCAAACCAAAGGAGCAAGAGAAGGCGCAACAGCAGCAGTGGTGGATGCCCCCAAGGCAAGCCACTCAGTTGGCCTCACAGATCAGCCAGCCTTTTTTAAGTCTTTTAACTAGATTTTTTTTTCCTGTCCTTCCAACGTACACCTAAACTCACAATGTTCGGAGTTCCTGAAACTAGCTTAAAGAGTCTGGTTCTTGCGCATAAACCTCACAATTTCAGCGCCATCACATAATTACCCATTTCAAAGCATCTTGGGGGAAAGAAGGGAGATTAACATTTAAACCAATTCAAAATACAGCCATTGTGAAATTTTATGTTCCTGTCTACTGAATCCCAAGGACACCACTGGAATCCTCAATGTTTCTCTGAACAGGTGTCACTTCTTTGGTGTACGAAGAGGCTCTCCTCTGAACCAAAATTCTTCGATCTTCCTTTTCTAAGTCAGTTGATCTGTTTCCCATTTGTCCTCTCCGCTGGAGCCATGGACAAAGTTGTTAAGAGGAGAACGGAGAATTTGCACAGCATAGTGGACTGTATTCTCCAGCACTTGTTTCAAATCATCTTGTTTTGATTCAGATCCAAGTCAGAGATTTTTTGCTACCGTGACGGGTGCGTCGCCGCTTCAGAAATCCCAGAAGGAAGTCCATTCATACCTCCTGTGTTTATGCAGCTGTGCGAGAAGCAACGCTGCATGCTTCAGGTAAGAGCATTATGAGATCTAAAATGGTTGGAATGTTGTCTTCAGAACCAATGTTAGGAACCTTGCAAAGACTCTCCTCAAGTCCTACCCAGCAATCCTTAACCTTTTTCCTTTCATGGCACACTGAGAAGGCACACCATCTCTTGTGTTTGACAACTGACAAAGCACCACGCCGCTGGCCAGGGGCTCACATCTCCCAATGGCCGTACTAATTATGACACTTCCCCAGACTCATGCGGCACACCTGTGGACCATGCACAGGGGTTGAAAATCGCCACCCTACCCTGCAACATCAGACCCACCTTCAAACACCCATTGGCAAGAGCACTTATGAGGCCTACGTCCATGCGTATTGGCTGTCCAGCCAAACCATAACGCCTGTATAGGCATCAAACCATCACTCAAGCAAATGCTCCGGCAATAAAGATGCCTTGCTTAACCTGCCAATCAAAAGAAAGCAACGAGGGTGCACAGAGGAGCTCTCTGGGAAAGGAGTGCCACAAACGCACCTGGCCTCTGAAGGAAGAAGCACCCAGACACTGTTGGCAAGGCAAGACCTTAATAGGAAAGAGCCAGGATGGTGACACGGTTAGGGAGCTGGAGTCAGACCTGGAAGATCCAGGTTCACAATCACTGGTGTACCCGGGGGGGAGGGACAAGGCTTACAAATGCCCCAGGTGGCATGCTGGAAGAGGGAGGGGTGCCATCCCACCCCCACAGTGGCACACATCTTTTTTTGCCTTTTTTTAAAGGTATAGAGGCTGCTCTGAGCACCACCTGCCTCTATCCCTTTTTTAAAAAAAGCAGTTCCCCCTTCTTTTTTTAAAGGGCAAGAAGAGGGAGGATGGCAGAGTGGTCTGGTCCAATCTGAGGGCTGCCCCCTTCTTCCCCATTGAAAAAAAGGAGACTTTAAATCAGTGTGGAATGGGGGGGGGCAGTATTTCATGCCATGGCCCCGGGCAGCCGGGACTGAGTGGTTCAAATCCTTGTTCAGCCATGAAGCTTCCTCTCTGTCTCAGTCACTCTCTGTCTCAGTCTCACCTACCTCACAGGGTTATTGTGAGGACAAAAGGAGGGAAGGAACCATGTACACCACCCTGAGCTCCTTAGAGGAAGGATGGTCTAAAAATGTGCAAGTAAGTACTTGGCTAGTTACATAATTTGTAGCCAAAGCCATGAACAAAAAGAAGTTCTCTTTTAGGAGATGCTCATTCAGGCGTCCGTCCCCGTCCCCCGTCCCCCGAACAAAAAAGCTATCAGACAAAGACAGTGAAGGAACTGCTATGAAAAGGACTGACGGACAGAGCAAGCTACCCAAAGTGCCAAAATGTTGACAAGCATTTAAGAAAACTGGCCGAAAGAGGATACATCAAAACACAGCTCTGCCTGCGCAAGGATGCTGACAGGAGTCATGGGGCATCCGGAAGGCCAGAGCAGTGGGGGCCGCTCATCCAGCCTTGGCTAGAAAAACATCCCACGGGCTACGGCCAGGTGGCCACTCCAGAGGCTGAAATTCTGCCTGAGCGTCACATTCCAGCCGTCAGAACCTAAAGGCAGAACACATGCGCTTCCTCCAGTGGCTTCTCATCACATTGGTCTGGCACTGGACCATGATTAAGTCTGGTTGCTATGGCGACACAGCGCCTGTTTTCCTTGCAAAAATCCCACCTATCCTTTATATTCTAGGGCGGGAGCAGTTTTCAAACCCTTTGCAATGTTCTTGGGTAGGAGCATGACTAATCATTTTTTTCAAAGCAAGATAAACCACAAGGGCTTGCAATCGCTCCCAATCTTCTCTCCCCCCCCCCAAATGCCTAAATTTTCCATCACATACAAGAAAAGGCAGGTGGGATGTGTTCACTGTTGCACACGCCTGGATTTAATTATTGCCTCTGTCCCAAAGCCGACCCAGCTGTGGTCCGGAATGAACTGAGAACGCATGGGGGTTGTGGTGGTGAAGGCACCAAGGGGTGGGGGGTGGGGTGAGAAATGTGCATTTCCAAAAAGAACATAAAAAGACACCCCATCATCTCCCAGCAGCTGTTTCTGAAGCAAAGGCAGACTTGAGGTGCTGTGAGCTGCTATAACATAAGCTATTGGTCTCGTTTTGCAATCTCAAAAAACCCTCGTGCGTCGTTTCACGGGGACCCACTGCCAGACACAAGTTAAGCCCACAGACTTGAGAACGAAAGGAAAATTCATCAGCGGACAGCTTGATCCTATTGCCTTATTGCACTAACACTACTGATTGGATGGGGCACCATTGGGGGGGGCGGTTCTGCCCTGGAATTCCAACAACCTGGCACCAGCCCTGAAGCGCATGCAAAACTATGTAACAAAATTTGAACAATTCCACAATTATCTGACTATTCTGATGTTTCTTGATAAATTTTGGTATAAGGATTTTTAAAAGCTGCTTTTGGGGGCACGGCAACAATAGATTAGCCACAATTTACACTATGCAGCTGTATGTTATGATGTGCATTAGGGCAACAGGATGGATTAAAAACACAACAGTTTTTGTGTTGGCAGCAACTGTTACCCTGCACATGCCCGATCTTGTCTGATCTTGGAAGCTAAGCAGGGTCAGACCTGGTTAGTACTTGGATGGGAGACCGCCTGGGAATACCGGGTGCTGGAGGCTTCTACCATAGTCTTTCGAGACTGAAGGTTGCCAACCAATTTTTGTGTTACGTGGTGTCTTCTACATGATAAATAAATTTAGAGAGCTTTAAATCATACTCAGTTGAATTTGATGGGTTGTGGAAATCCAAGTGTTTGTAACCTGCTGGGATGGTGGTGGTTTTTTTTTTTTTTGTGAATGGCAAGACCTAAAATGCCTAGAAATCAATATGATTGGGGGGGGGGGGGAAGGAACAATTATTAACTTCAGTTACTGAATTTTCATGCATCTTCTACTCAGGATGACGGCAGTGAATGAACAGCCTTCCTCCAGCTGCCTAAAACCATGCATGAATAATTCACCTATCTGAACATGGCTGCCATTCAACTCCCCCCATCTCTCTAGAGACGCAAGGGCTGTTGTTTTTTGCCTAGGGAAGCGTCATTCCAGCCCAGCACCTTCTCGCAGTGAAGATCTGGGTACCTCTCGCCTCTCATAATCTCTTGTTTACAGAGCGCAGGGGAGAGGATGTAGAATTATGACAGGAATGCTGCAAAAGCTCCAATAATCTTATTTATTTGGCTGGGGTTTTTTAAGCTGGTTGCTGGTAGCGGTTGCTACATTTTTTAAAAAATCTTGCTAACTGACGATTTAAGCAGTAAGAGCTCTTATGTTTTTCATGCTGAAAACAAAAACAAGGAAAAAAAAAACCCTGGACACCGTGGTGCAGTTTTAATCCATCAAGAAGGAGATGGGACTCTCCCAGATTTTGCTGAAATTGCCCTTATGATTTCCATTATAAAAACTGCTTGGAGACCACCAGTTGACCCCAAAACACAGCACAGTTAGCATAAGCACCTTGGCTGCATGAAGCCAAGGGCCTTTCTAGTTCAGAATCCTGTTACCCACAAGAGTCAGCCAACTAGAGGAAGCCCACAAAGCAGAAGAGGGAGGCATGCTGTCCTCTCCCACCGTTTGCTACCCCTGCAACTGGAACTCAGAAGTCTGCAGCCTCTGAGCATGGAGGAAGCGCATAAGTTGGGAAGTTGGGCACTGACTGGAACAGCACGTATAGGAGACATTGACAAGGAGGCAAGGAACAGCGGCTGAGTGACCCAGTGCTGTCCAGAATGCACTACTCTCTCCGGCCAAAACTGCCACTAATCACACCCAGGACGAAGGCAGAATGCAACAAAACAGAGCTCAAAGTGGTGGTGCTATCAGAGGGATTTACTGTATTGTCAACTCTGATTGGCCGTGTCTCTCCAGAGCAGACATTTTCAACCACTGTGCTGTGGCACACTGGTGTGCCATGAGCGGTCTGCAGGTGTGACACAGGAGTTTGGGGAAGGGTCATTTATTAGAAGGGCCATTGGGGGCTGTGAGTCCTCCAACAACAGCATGGTGTGCCTTGACTTTAGTACCTTTTCAGTGTGCCACGAGACGAAATAGGTATTGGTATAGTTAAAATCAGTTCTTGACACTCCCACCAGTGCTCTGCTATGCTTGGATTCAACTGCTTGAACAAAGGCTTGAAACATTCACCAGCTGTGTGTCTATTTAGCTTATACAAGCCTTATCAAATTTCCTTTTCTGAATTGGGGAAAAGCAGCAAATTAAAAGATCTTCTGTAAGAACACAAAAGGTGTTTTTCTTTCATACAAACCGGAAACGCGTAAGATTCAAGCAGGGGCAACAAAAGAATCTCCTTATTTTGGGGCTGGAATGTTGGCAGTCGTCTCACGGTCATAAGGTAGACTATAAGCCATTTTATTTGGGCTTTACATTCCAGCAGCCCCAAAAGCAACCAAAGCTGCTGAATTAAAATTGAAACATTCGGCTATATAGCAAAGGACGTGTTACGGACTCCTGTGTTTTCAATGCCCGCTGTTTAAGGAAGACCAGAGGACACTTTCCCAAATCCAGAATAACCACTGAGCATTAATTCCTGCCCAGCTGCAAAAGGTAGCATGATGATCCCAGGGACCAAACTCACTGTACAGAATTCATAATTGTAGAAAGCAGGGATTCAATCAGATTGGACCATTTTATTTTTCTAGTTGTTGGCATCCTTCAGTCTCGGAAGACTATGGTTTCACGCTCTGAATGGTGGTTCTGGAACAGTGTCCTCTCCAGTGCGCGAAGCCTGGGTAAAGTAGGTATGGAGGATAGGCTGTTTCCCATGCAGCAAATCTCCCCTCTCCACGTCTCTGAAATGGTCCAATGGAAAGGCAGAAGCCAATACGGTTGGTTCCAGCGGCGTCGCAGGAGTTGCCAGAACGTGACTGTGTTCAGCCATGAACTGCCTCAGGGACTCCGGCTCCGGATTTTGCCTCGAGGTTGATTCCTGAAGCCTTTTCCATAACTGGATGTAGCCACAAGGCAGTGGAGGTTTGGGATCAGAGTTTTCCTTCTCTCAGATGAGCTGCCTTCCCAGGCTGATGAGTCCCATCTACCCGGTGGCTGTTTAGTCGCCTCTTACGACAAGTACAGCCAAACTGAGGGCCTATTCTTATCCCCAGCCCCCAGGGGAAACATTATATTTTTCTAATAGACATAAACTTAGCCACAATACTTCATGTTTGCACACAGACCTTACAACAACCTTGTAAGGTGAGTAAAGCTGCAATCCTATACACTTAACTGGAAGTAAGCCCCACTGAACCCAACAGGACTTACTACTGAGTAAGTATACAGGAGTGCACTGGAAGTATTAACTCCATCTTGCAGATGGGGAAGACTGAAGCCGAGATAGGGAGTGGCCTGCCTAGCAAGTTTGTGGCAGAGGTGAAATTTGGATCAGGGAAGTCCTGATCTATAGTGCAGTCACGACACAACACCAGCTCTCACCAACCTGCCAGTTTATTCACTCTTTGTTTGCTTGCTTGGCTTGTTATTCCTGACTTCCAACAAAGAGTAACCCCAGTCCTCTGCAGAAAAGGGACCAGCAAGCACCATTTTAGGCCAAACCTCTAAAACATGAAGCCACACCTACCGTCAACAGTCCGGTTCATGCCTCATTCGTCACCGGGTTTCATTCGCATCTGAGCCTGCATCTGCGCTATCATCTCTTGCATACGGCGCAACTGCGTGGGAGAAAAGAACCCAGTTAGATTTAAATGATCGGTGCAATCAAAATAGGGGCAAATTGCCAAATGCAGAGTCAGGTCGTTGATCCATCTAGTTCAACCGAGTGAAGCACAAACTGGTAACAGCTCTCCAGAATTTCTGCTTGGCTGGGCTCTTTGCTAGCCCCAACTGGAGATGCTGCCAGGGATTGAACCAGCACCTCTTCCACTGTGCTGTGGCCCTTCCCCTGTCCCAGGGGTGTCAAATGTAAGGCTAGATGTGGTCCAGAAGCCCTTTATCTGGATCCAGAGATAACTGGGCTCTCCCAATGCTGCCCTTTCAGCAGAGCTGCATCTGCCAAACTTCTGGAAGAGAGAGATGGAAGGAGGTCTCAGAAGGCAAGGAACGCTATGGGGAAAGAGGCAAACCAGAAGGGGGAGACTCTGCAGCGCTGCTGCGAGAGCCCAGTTATCACTCCTGCTGCCCTTTCAGCAGCACCGCTTCTGCCAAGGCGTCACTTTGCAGACCACCTCTCAGCAGCTGAGCTGCGAAGGGACGCTGCGGCAGAAGCAGCACCGCTAAAAGGGCAGCCGGCGTGATAATTGAAAATATTGAAAATATTATCAAGCCATTTAGTCTTGAAAATATTATCAAGATTGCACTTTTTCTGTCATTTACAGCTAATGAGTTTCCAGGTGAGAACGAAGTGCTCCTTCGTGGCCGTCAGCCGGTAATGACATCACTTCCTGCTCAATGATGTCACTTCTGGACCTCCGCAGGCACCGTGACAGCTATCAGGCCCATTATATGAAATGAGTTTGACACTCCAACTCTAAGCTATTTTACACATTTTTTTAGGCTTGGCCACAGCCGCCTCCTAATCTGCAAGGATATTAGGCAGCATCCATGGAGGGCTGAAACTACTCCCCCTGTTGGAAGAGAGAATACCCAACATCCCCTCCCATCTTAATCCTCCACAACTACAGTTATCCATTGATTCACAGCTAATGGCCATTTCTAGGCCACCAAAAATATTAAACATCAGCCAAAACTGCAGGGAGTTTTCACTGCTATTGGAAGGGCCTTGTCAGTGGTGGCCCCCATGAAGTGGAACTCCTTGTCACTAAAAGCATGGCTGCAGCTTCTTTGCAGAATTCTCACCACCAGTCAAAGGCCTTTGTAAGGTGTTTCTAACAGTTTTTTAATTCTGCCTTTCAAAACTTTGAATTAGGTTCTCTCTCTCTTTGAAGGGGGTGGAGTGGGGATGCATTTTATTCCAATTTATTGCTGGTTGCTTTGTTAACATTTTGTTTAACATTTTATGCGTGGGCATCCCTTGTTGCACGCTGCCCTGAGCCAGAGGAGGGTGGAATTAAAAAAAAAAAATGCTATTCATTTCTGTTCTGATGTACTGTTATCAGAAATATGTTTGTCATTATAGCTACATGTTGGGGCTATTTATAAGGGCTGTCAGCGTTGTTTTGACTTGGTCTCCGGCATGACTGTGCGAGGAAGACTCTTCAGCAAAGAACGCCCTACTTTGGACAAAGAAAAAGAAAAGAACGGAACACGCTGTGATCCCTTTTCAGTCAGCAGAACGCTAAGCCAACTCAAATGGAGAGACAGAAATAGCAGCCTCTGTTAATACAATCCAAGGGACTGCGGGGCAAGGGGGCGAGAGAACTGCAGGCCCCCATGCAGTAACTAGGAACTGAGGACATTCCCACGGTGCCAGAACTCACGCTTCGGTATTCAAGGTATTTTTAACTGACCACTAATATTGCAACATACAGCTTCCCACACAGACACAGCATCCCAGAAGCCAGCTGCAACATTTTAAGGGCCCCAGCAGGAAACTCTGTTCATTAAGGGGTTTCTTAGGCTACATTTTTCGGATGTGACAAGCCACGGCATGAGTGCTATTTATGGGTAGCCAAATGTAAACAGCGCGAACGCAGTTTGAAAAAGGATGAACACATTTAAAAAAAAAAACAAGATTGAAAAACGGACAGGGAAGTTGGAGGAAACGCAAAATCACTAAGGACTTAGAAAAATACGTTGCTATCTGAACACACTCTGAGAATTAATATGAAGTCAGAACATTTTGCCTTGACCTGGTGGATAGAGAGAGACAGCGTGGCCTGGTGGTTAGATGGGGACATGGGAGGCCCCGGTTCGGCTCTCCACTCGGTGGCCTTGGCCCAAGGGCTATGCCTCTATCAAACCTACCTCAAAGAGCTGTTGCGAGGATTAAACGATGTGAAAAAGCACACTACCACAAGGAACTGGGAAGAAGGGCAGGATAAGAACATAAGAACAGCCCCGCTGGATCAGGCCACAGGCCCATCTAGTCCAGCTTCCTGTATCTCACAGTGGCCCACCAAATGCCCCAAGGAGCACACCAGATAACAAGAGACCTGCAAGGCATTCTGGGAATTGTAGTTAAGAACATAAGAACAGCCCCGCTGGATCAGGCCAAAAGCCCATCTAGTCCAGCTTCCTGTATCTCACGGCAGCCCACCAAATGCCCCAGGGAGCACACCAGGTAACAAGAAGACCTGCAAGGCTTCCTGGGAATTGTAGTTAAGAACATAAGAACAGCCCCACTGGATCAGGCCATAGGCCCATCTAGTCCAGCTTCCTGTATCTCACAGTGGCCCACCAAATGCCCCAGGGATTCATACTGCCCCCATATGCCATCAGTGGGGGATTAAGAACATAAGAAGAGCACTGCTGGATCAGGCCACAGGCCCATCTACTCCAGCTTCCTGTATCTCAGTGGCCCACCAAATGCCCCAGGGATTCATATTGCCCCACATGCCATCACTGGGGGATTAAGAACATAAGAACAGCCCCGCTGGATCAGGCCAAAGGCCCATCTAGTCCAGCTTCCTGTATCTCACAGTGGCCCACCAATGCACTACAATGAACAAGCTTTTTTTTAATTTTGGAGGTCAATTCAATCTTACCCTCCAGCTAATATCCTACATGGTGAGCCCTCTTTATACCTGGGTTTGGCATCTGTGGATCTGAGCATCAGAGGATGCCAAGCCTGCAGCTCGAGGGTCTCGGAGGACCTCCTGGACAAGGCCATCTGAGGAGGCTAGGAGGCCTTTCGTGACCTAAAAAAGGCCAGGAGTGGCCACCCGGTAAGTATTGCGGGACTGTGCCACCCCTCCTCCCTGCAAATTTAATTAGCCACAGATTTTGATATCTGTGTGTGGGGGGGGGGTCCTAGAAAGGATCCCCCATGGATACTGAGGGCCCACTTTCTTTGGAGTAAGCCTCAATGAATGCAGTGGCTTACTTCTGAGTAAATCTGCATAGAGCTGCACTGTAAGCCAAGGAAGCCCTGCTCGATGGGTCCCTAAAGTCCACTCGGCCCACTGCCTGGCAGTGAGGTCCTGCTCCATTAAAGGGAGCGCCAACCGAAAAGAACACAAAGTGTTTCCAAAGGCTCAATTCACACCGGAAATTCTACACTAGTGTTATTTCTTCAAAACAGTGAGAAAAGTGGGTTATATATCTTCTAAAGAAATTTTTAGAAACGATGACTGAGTCCTTGGGGGATACATTCCACGACCCTCTCCCCCGTGGATACTGAAATCCATGGATAATTAAATCGGGGGGGGGGGCAGAATTGTGTGTGGCCTCCCTGTGCCTCAGAGCAGCTCCAGACACAACTGGAAGCCACCAGTGTGAACCAGACGTGGCATCCAGTCATGATTGGAGATGTTTGGGGGCCGTTAAACCAGAGGCTCAGCATCCATAGATGCTCAAATCCACAGATGCCAAGCCCACAGGTAAAGAGGACCCCCTGCATCCAGAGATGAACAACAACTTCACCCAAAACTGAATTTCAACATTCGTGCCTCAGCTCTGTTCAGGGGTTGAACGTTATCCTATCTGTTTTTTCGAGAGCTCTCCTATCGTCATGTTGGCATCCTTCAGTCTCGGAAGACTATGGTGTCACGCTCTGAATGGTGGTTCTGGAACAGAGTGTCCTCTCCAGTGTGCAAAGCCTGGGTAAAGTAGGTATGGAGGATAGGCTGTTACCCATGCAGCAAATCCCCCCTCTCCACGTCGCTGAAATGGTCCAATGGAAAGGCAGAGGCCAATACGGTTGGTTCCAGCGGCGTCGCAGGAGTTGCCAGAACGTGACTGTGTTCAGCCATGAACTGCCTCAGGGACTCCGGCTCCGGATTTTGCCTCGAGGTTGACTCCTGAAGCCTTTTCCATAACTGGATGTAGCCACAAGGCAGTGGAGGTTTGGGATCAGAGTTTTCCTTCTCTCAGATGAGCTGCCTTCCCAGGCTGACGAGTCCCATCTACCCGGTTGCTGTTTAGTCGCCTCTTACGACAAGTACAGCCAAACTGAGGGTACTATCGTCAGGCCCTGCGGATTTGACAACAACCAGGACAGCACCCAAGACTGCCACCTCCTGGCCTCCTGGTGACAGCTGCAGCCTTGACCTTCAATATTCTTAGAATATTAAGGATTCTTAGAACTAAGACAAGGGGAGGGCAGGCCAAGTAAGAAAAACCAAGCACTGAGCACAGCCAGTAACCCTTGCTAATTACAGAGCGTGCTTATTACTCAGCACAATTCCCTTTAACAGTACATCAAAGGAGGAGAAGAGTGACTTTTAAGCAGATTTTACCATTTTAAAGAAGAGACCAGGCGATCTAAGCCAAGATACCAAAGGGGGGCAGAAGCACAGCGGTTTTGATGTTTAAAATCATTCATAGCCAGAACACTCAGGTTGCAATTCTGCATACACTTTCCTGGGAGTAAGTCCCATTGAATTCAATGAGAGTAGAAAGGCACAGGATTAGTGCTGATGCTTAGGCAGGGGTGAAGGGCGTTGCTCAGCGGGTAGAGCGCCTGCTTCACATTAAGAAAGTCACAGGGTTCAATCCTCAGCAACAGCTTCTCACAGGGAAGAGAAAGGTTCCTGCCTCCGACCTGGAGAGCAGCTGCCAGTCAGTGCTCAACTACGCCAAGGCAGATGACCCAACAGTCTGACACAGGATTCAGCAGTTCCCCATAATTTCTCAGAAGGAGTTTTGATTGCTCGCTGTGCAAGTTCTCTCTCACATCTTAAAGCAGAGCAGACTTGTGAAGAGCACTTTGTCAGTCTTCGTGCTTGAATCAGCCCCCACAGCAGTATGCAGTGGGACCTCGATATCTGCAGGGGATCCTTTTCAGGACCAATACAATTTCCGCTGATAATCGCATCCGTGGAAGGGCCTCACAGAATCTCCTGGATGCGACCAGAAGCACCTTCAGGTTGCATCCAGGAGGTGTTCTGAGGCACAGCCTCCCCGGGCCTCAGAAAGCCTCCCAGGCGCATCCAGAAGACACTTCCAGTTATGTCTGAAAAGTCCTGTGTGACCCTCCTTATCAACAGGCTGAGCACCTGCATTCAGTGAAATCCATGGGTGCCAAACCTGAAGATAAGGTGGGCCCACTGTACTTGTTAGTAACAAATACTGTATACATGTCCGTCCGTCCATCCGTCCCCGTCCCCCCACACACAGTCATTCCTAGACTTCCTGGCACCTGAGATGGTATACCAAATGCTCTCCCTAGGGATGTGTCAGCCTCTGCTTCTCCCACTATTAGGACAGGAAGAGAGGATGTAACAAAAGAGAAAGTGTGAAGGAGAGGAGAGTAATGGGCTAGAGTGTCTCCTCTCCTCCACACTTCCTTTTCTACTTTGTCCCTGCACATGCCTGATCTTGTCTGATCTTGGAAGCTAAGCAGGGTCAGGCCTGGTTAGTACTTGGATGGGAGACCACCTGGGAATACCGGGGGCTGTAGGCTTCTACCATAGTCTTTCCAGACTGAAGGTTGCCAGCCATCTCCCTATACTGAACACTATCGCCCGATCTTGTCTGATCTCGGAAGCTAAGCAGGGTCAGGCCTGGTTAGTACTTGGATGGGAGACCTCCTGGGAATACCGGGTGCTCTACCGGCTTCTACCATAGTCTTTCGAGACTGAAGGTTGCCAACCAACCATTTGTCCCCTTCTTTTTCCAAACCAGGATCAGGAGGAGCAGAACCACTGAAAAGGTGACTAAGCATGCAAAGGTGGGCATCACCTCGCCTCACGAATGGACCAGTCTTAACCACGTTCCCTTCCACCCGCCCAGTGAATCCAAAAGTCCATGAAACACAAGAGGTATAGTATTTCCACACAAAGCTCAGATTCATACACAAAATAAGCCTAATGCCCATTCATAACAATGGTCCTAGGACTAGGGACCGCTCTAGTTCTCCTTTTCTGCTTAGAAAATTTTTTTTTAAAAGATGTTTCTCCCAATGCAAAACTATTTATTAAAAAACAAGGCCAGCTCAGAAAAGAGAAGCCAGCTGTCTATGGGAAAGGAAAATATAAATCAACACATATCCTGCAATACAGTTCAAGAAAGCAGGTCAGAGATCAATGGTTCCCAACCAGCCAAGGACAGCATCCTTGGATAAAAACAGAGAATGATTATTTAGCAGATGGGAGGGGTCTGGATACTGATGACACGTGGACACCCCATCCCTTCACTCCCCCCAAGGTTAGGCAAACCTTGCAACCTGCAAATAGAACTTCAATCATTAGACCTTCTCAAAATGTAAGAACAGAAAGGGAAATTGATGTTTGTGTTCTCAGCAAAAGGCTGAGGAATGCAGGCCCATTTCCTCTGCTCTTGCCTCCCCTCCAGCCTTCCACCCAACCCCTCCCCGATCTTCCCCAGCTTGAGCTTTCAACAAACTGACTGGGAGACTGAGAGATTTCATGCCACTTTATCTGGAAAGCAAAGCCTCTTTATCTCTTAAGAGACAAACAACAGAAGATTGAAACAAACTTTCAAGCCTTTCAGCAACAGCAATTTGGACCCAAAGGAGTCCCCAAGGAGCTGATGCCCCAAGGAGCTCACACTTCTCCAAAAGCTTTGGCCAGGCACAGGTGAAAACTAAGCACCCGAGGAGGCAGCTTACTCATTTTCTAAGCCTGCTTGCAGAGGAGTGAATGGGATAGAAAACAATTCCCTCACCCCTCAAACACGACCTTGGTACTTCCATGGCAGCCTTCTCTTTGTTGAGAAAAGGATCAAACCCAAGACCATTTTGTTTTGATTCAGATAATACTACAAAAACGAGGGATGAGTTCTCCCTGAACAGGCTTAAAAGTTGCTAAACCTGAGCAAGAGCAAGCTTTTCCCATGCCTCATTTTCCTCTGCTATATCTCTTGAGCAAACAGCTCGACTGCAAGCCTTTTGGGGGCAGGGCCCTGTCTCTATGCCTTAGGGCATCATGGCACACAGGGGTGCCACAGGATGCCCCTGGTAGCCCCTCCTACCTGCCTTCCTGGGTACCGCCAAGTTGTAACTTGTGAAATTATTATTATTATTATTAACAGTATTTATATACCGCTTTTCAACTAAAAGCTCACAAAGCGGTTTACAGAGAAAAATCAAATAACTAAATGGCTAAATGACTAAATTCAAGAGGGCAGCACCGAAATCTCAAGACTTGGGTGCTGCCATTTCGGATCTCACAAAATCCAAGATGGCAGCACCCAGGAAGAAGAGGCTGTGGGGGCACTGTGACCCAGGAAAGCTTGGGAACCACTGGTGCACACAGATAATGCAAGACCACTCTCAGAGTGGGAGGAAAAGGAAGCTCTGATTACCAGGTAGCACATTTAAAAGTCTGAAAGTGGCAGAGGGGATCAGATGCCCCCTCCCAAGACAAAGCAGTTCACCTTTGCAAGACTCCTGCGATGACCTGAAAAAAATCATCTCACCAAGGAGAGGTCCATCACTTAGTTCTGCTTCTTGATCGATGTGCCCCCTTACCTCAGCCTCCTTCTGCTGGAGGATCCTATCTTTGTCCACAACTTCTTCTTCAACAGGCCTGCCAGGTAACAAAATGGACTCATTTTAGCAGCAGCACAGGAAAGAGTATCCAGGGGACTTCAAGAGCATCTTCTGAATCACAGTTTCAAATACACACAAAGAGTTAAAGAACTATGCACAGTTGAAATCAAACTGCACAATCAACTCAGCATTTAAAAGGCTCCCCTTCCCCACGTTTAATTAAGCAACAATTTGAATATATGTTTACTTTTTTATGCTAGCACAAACATGACCCTGATTTGCTGGTTTACAATGGGAAGGCTGGATTTTTGATTTGCACAGAGAAGGATGAGTCCCCAGGGCCATCCAAAAACATGGCACATGCACACACACACCCCATCTGCTGTCTGCAATGAAGCAGTCCAGAATTCAACCAAAAGCAGAAGATGAAACACATGCTGTTTTGGAAGTGGAAGAAACATAGAGGGACAGTCTCAGGAGAACTCTCTCCGGTTTTAAAAAAAAATGACTAAGCATTTATTAAAGGTAACAAAAAAATATATTGCACAAGCTGCTGTTAAGTTTGCTTTACAAGGTACAATAATAAGGGAAGACAATGTATCTCAGCATCTTATGAACAGTACATTTGATCGCTCCGCTTAACGCCCACCAAGTTCAGAAAAGCGTCACTGCCTTTGAGCAAAACTTGCAATTCTGGTGGTTTAAGCCTCCCTTTTGGAAACTGCAACAGCTGCAGAGGCTAATCAATAAAACGTCACTCACTCTCTCAATTAAAAAAAATCCATGGATGACAGTCATAAGATCTGTTCCAAGGGAGCACAGGTTCACAGGAATACACCACCAAAAACATTGATGGAATGTCTTTTTCCTTCAGTACTAACATATTTTTCACATGCAGACTGAAGCTGATCAAATGAGGCAACAACTGTGCTAAAAACATATGTTTGAGCCTATTGTGAACACATCCTCCTCTTTCAACAATGCCTTATGGAATTCTTTTAAATCTAGACAACCTTCATACGCATTCCAAACCTGCTTCAAGACACTCCTGGATATCCACACCCTACGGCTCTAGAATGCAGGCATTTCCTCTGTCTCTGGTCTTGCCCACACCCCAAAGGCACTGCTGCAGCCATCCAACAAAAGCAGCAGCCCAGATTCACAGAGATTAGTTTCCTTAACAACACGTATTTCTGTTCTGTGGAGACCATGTCAAAGAGAAATGGAGAGGGTTTTCCATTAGGAACAGTGCAACATGAACAGAGGTTCACAGGCTGGCATGTAAAGAACGGTGCAACATGAACAGAGGTTCACAGGGCGGCATGTAAAGAACGGTGCAACATGAACAGAGGTTCACAGGCCGGCATGTAAAGAATGGTGCAACATGAACAGAGGTTCACAGGCTGGCATGTAAAGAACGGTCAAGGGAACAGGCCTGACATGATGAGAATGATCAAAAGTGAGTTTAGAGCGGCAACAGGGGCACCACAAGGAACAGAACACTGCTTCTAACCCAACCATATTTCACAAAGTCTCTCTCTCTCTCTCTCTCTCTCTCTCTCTCTCACACACACACACACACACACACACGTTAGGGGCAGCACCAGAGGTTCACAGAATCAAAGACTGTTAGAGATGGAGGCACTTTGGCAGTAACCAATTCAAAACTCCTGCTCAGTGCAGGACCACTTGCTACGGCATCTGTGCCAGGTAGTTGACCAGCCTTTGGCCATGGCAAGCACTGGCCAAAGATCCATTTGCTGCAGGCCCCAGTTCTTGGCAAGCCAAAGACACTGGGCTAGAGTGTCCGATGAGCCGAGTCACTATTAGGCAGCTTGGTGCATTCATAGGAATAGAGTGATACTGCTCATATGCATCTGATATGCTTGGGAAAGATATTCCACAAAGCTCTTGGCTGACATGACTTGCATGCACACGAGTTTTCTTGCACATAAGCTTTCATGTACATGAGCACACACAAATATACATAAATTTTGAACATTTTCATTGAAAAGCAGTACATAAATATTCTGGATCCAGGATTTACTCCTGCTCATTCACATCAAAGACACAATTAAAATGAACACATTCTCCTTTTGGCAGTCCCTGGCTTTCCTGTGTGCTGTCATGTCGGGAAAGGGAAGGAGATGGCCAGGAGATGGAGGCCAGCACATGTAGGCATTTATGGACTTCTGAGTAAAGGAATCAGCTGTAAACGGTAAAGCAGGGCAGGGCCGCACGCAAGAAGACATGACAAAGGCCAGACTTACTTGCCAGTACGCTTTAGTCTTTCTGAGCGGAAGTTTTCATAGTGTAAATCTTGAGTTACTTCCTGAAGATCCTGCATGTGTGTTCTGAAAACCAAATGAAAAACATCTCATCAAAACTTGCTTTGCCAGGCAATACTCAGCTGATTGGCAGCCACTTATACAATGAAGGAATGAAGAAAGAAGCTAGTGCCCCACACTCAACATTTCACAGAGAAAAGGCACCTATATTTATAGATCATGTCATTTCGCACAAATCCCTACCCAGCAAAAATTTCATTACAGAAAACTTTTTTTTTTTGGGGGGGGGGGGGGGGGGAGGTCTCTTGTGTTATACTCACTTTCCCTGCCTGTCCTGCACAGTTTGAAAAAACAAAGGAAGAACTGTGCCTTTCGAGACTTCACAAGTGGTCATGATGACTACTTTCCTCCAGGTACAAAGGTCTCTGAATAATACTTGCAAAGCTGTAACAGCAGGAGAGGATTCTGTCCTGCTGGGAGTAAGTCCCATCAAACTGAAAGGGGTTTATTTCTGAGCAGACCTGCTCAAGCTTGCACTGCCAACTTACATGTGAAATATTCTTCCCCAATAGTTTCCTGCATTCCCTTCCCTCCTCTATCCTGTTGTGACAAACATGCTATATGACAACTCTCCAGCAGAGGGAGATCTTGATCTAGGACTTTCCCAATGCACACAATGAGATGAGCTTCCAAGTCCTACAGCTTTTCCCTAACACGGCACGTTTCAATTGGGGTATTGCCAAAGGTTTACGGGTGTCCTGTGGAAGCTTGGAGTACAGCAGTTGAAAGTCACTGAAAATCTCTTCCAGGTTCAGAGACTCTTTTTTTAGGGCAACTGTCTGTAGTATCAAATTGTCTGTATCTCTGTCTCTGCAGGCTCTGCAAGTAGGATAGTTACCCTAAAAACAGAGTCGCAGAACCTAGAAGAGCCTCCTAGAAGCAGGAAGTGACATCACAAGAGGTGAAGCCCACAAAGGTTGGTGCGCCTTGATAAGAGAAACATTGAAAATCGCTGCTCTACATTTTCTATAGCCAGCTACGATTCACATGATAGCCAATAATGGGTCACACCATCCCTGCGAGGGCTTTGGGCTGCAGTCACATGCCTCAGTAGTCTCACTCAGGAGCATCAAAAACTGCATGGAACCAGCAATTACCCTGCACATGCCCGATCTCGTCTGATCTCGGAAGCTAAGCAGGGTCAGGCCTGGTTAGTACTTGGATGGGAGACCGCCTGGGAATACCGGGTGCTGTAGGCTTCTACCATAGTCGTTCGAGACTGAAGGTTGCCAACCATATTCCTATACTGAACACTATCTCCCGATCTTGTCTGATCTTGGAAGCTAAGCAGGGTCAGGCCTGGTTAGTCCTTGGATGGGAGACCGCCTGGGAATACCGGGTGCTGTAGGCTTCTACCATAGTCTTTCGAGACTGAAGGTTGCCAACCATTTTTATGTCAGAAGGAAGTAGGCACACAAACCTGAGTCAAGACCAATTTAATGTCAAATCAAATACTGGGGTTTCTACTTTGAAATTTCAAATTCATTTTCCTTCCAGCTCTGAGGAGCAGCAGAGATGGGTGGACATAGGCGGGCAGCAGGGCATCTCTCAAATCCATCACCTGATGACCTCATGGAAAGGTCAGCGTCAGGTTTCTCCAGCAAAGAGAATTCACTGGAGCAGCCCATTTCCAAGACTAAGTGGGTGGGGGTGTTCTACTTACACCAGCATGGTACGCAACTTCAGGAAGTCATTGTGCTCAGGATTCTCAACTTCCACCACTCCCCATGGATATAAGCGTCCTCGGATCTTTTTCCCTTTCACTTCAATAAGTTGGTTGGACCCAATCACAGCAAAAGGAATGCTGGCCTAGAGGAGGCAACAAAGCAGACATTTCATTTTATAGGATCATCACTGAAGAAACATCAGAAAGAAAAAAAGAGGGGATTTGGTCAAGCAATGATCACACTCGGTGTTCACAAGTTCGGGGCACATCTAGGACCACCGCAAGATGCCACGGGATCCTCAGCTTTCATTTATAACCAAGTGCAACTTTTCAAATACAGAATGGCACATCGCATTACAGTTGGCGAAGGGCTATAGCTCAGTGGTAAAAAAAATATACTTTGCATGCAGAAGGTCACAGGTTGAATCCCCAGCAGCTTCAAACAGCACTGAGAAATGTGGAAACCCTGGAGAGCTGCTGCCAATCAATGTATATAATACTGAGCTAGTTGGTCCATAGTTGGGCTCTGTAGAAGGCAGCCCTCCACACTCCAAGTGACAGGATGTAGGTGACCTTTCCCCTTTAAAGCAGAGGTGTGTCACTATGCTCACGGCCAAGACACAACCTTGCTATCAATACTATGATTGTTCCTTTTTTGCTACATTTCCAAAGAACAATCCTGAATTTTGCACTTCCGGGGATTGTTAAAAACCCCAAACACCAGCAAACACTTGCCTTCCCTGTCTGCCTACCCTGCTGTCAAAACCTAGATTGTAAACTATTTGAGACAAGGTACTGTCTTTTCAATTCTGCAAGCCCAAAATAATAATTAAGTCTGCTTAAAGCAACTGACAGGAGAGCCTCTGTCCCTTGGATAATTGGTACTAGATGGTACATGCTGCTTCAGGCATTTGATAGACTTGTAGAGTTAGAAGGGACCAACAGGGTCATCTAGTGCAAACCCCTGCCTTATAGCAGGAGGTCCTCCTACATCATCTCCAGCAGGAGCCTGTTGAACCTCTGCTTGAAGACCTCCAGCACGGAGAATCCATCATCTCCCCTCTGCAATATGCTCCATTGATGCTTACTATGATAAGCTTATTATGAAGGAAAGATGTGATTAGAATTTTGTCAGGATCATGCACCTAAATCAGCAATCATTCACCTTCAGAACTCTGGTCTGTTCTTTGAACTCCTCGTCTTCATCGGAGTCTGCATCAGGAAGCTGGTAGATTCTTATGCCATGCTCTGAAATTTCATCCAAAACCTGCAGGTGCGAGCAAAGAACAGAGAAAAAGACAACCATCATTTCGTGCGGCACAGGCCAGTAGACTCTGGCAGATTAATAGTATTTAAAATCTCTCCCAATAAAATCATCCTTACTTAACTGCCACTGAATTATGTGAGCCTAGATTGAAGAAAAAAAAAACAGCCAGACATGGAAAGAGGGTCTCATTATTCTCTAGTTTTGTATACAGTCCTCCTGGGAGATTAAAGAAACAGATTGCTTATACTGGAAACTGAGATTAAGCTGGCTTAAACACTCTTTCCAGGCAGAGACTTACTCGGTCATTGATTCATCAACATGTTAGGAGAACAAAAAATAGTGTTGATATCACAGCTCTGACATAAACGGTAAGAAACTTTGCAGTACCATAATAACCCTTGATGGAGATACAGTGGTGATTTGGGAGGTTTTATCCGAATGCCCGTTTGGAGTATAACAAAAAAGTATGTCAATGCCCATTGGCCCATTCAGGGTGTATCATTAACACACACACAGGAGGCTACAATCTATTTCAACTATCAAATTGAACAGTGGTATCAAATTGAATAGTGGTATCAAATTGAATAGTGGTATCAAATTGAATAGTGGTATCAAATTGAATAGTGGTATCAAATATCATCACACCTTTGGTGCAGATATACCTTTTGTAACTTACATCTGCAGTAGCACTGGATTGGACAATTGTAGGTCAGCTGACAACATACAGATTAAAGTTGCCAGACTCCAGGACTGGTCTGGAGTCTCCAGCAAACGGCACCAATCTCCAGATTGAAATCAATCCTGGAGAATTCATTATGGCATCCTTATTTTAAGGACCGGGTGGGGGGGGAGGCCAAAGGGCCCCAGGAATAGTCTTGAGTCAGTGGTGGTAACCCTAATTCAGATCCATTAAAAAAAAAAGTGCACATAGTTAGGATGAATACATTCCGTCTCTAAGCAACCTAGTACAGCAGTTATTCTTAAAGTTATTTTTCTTAAAGTTGTTTCATTAAAAAGTTGATGAAGAAAAAAATCAATTCCTGGCTGGGGCCACTGATAGTGTGGAGTTTGCACATTTTTGCCGAGTCTACGTAGGTTTTTTCCAACCTGGAAAGCTCAGATTTAAGAACATAAGAACAGCCCCACTGGATCAGGCCATAGGCCCATCTAGTCCAGCTTCCTGTATCTCACAGCGGCCCACCAAATGTCCCAGGGAGCACACCAGATAACAAGAGACCTCATCCTGGTGCCCTCCCTTGCACTGGCATTCTGACATAGCCCATTTCTAAAATCAGGAGGTTGCACATGCGCATCATGGCTTGTAACCCATAATGGATTTTTCCTCCAGAAACTTGTCCAATCCCCTTTTAAAGGCGTCCAGGCCAGATGCCATCACCACATGCTGTGGCAAGGAGTTCCACAGACCAACCACATGCTGACTAAAGAAATATTTTCTTTTGTCTGTTCTAACTCTCCCAACACTCAATTTGAGTGGATATCCCCTGGTTCTGGTGTTATGTGAGAGTGTAAAGAGCATCTCTCTATCCACTCTGTCCATCCCCTGCATAATTTTGTATGTCTCAATCATTGATTGAGATTGATGATTGATTGATTGTATGTCTCAATCATTGACTTATTTCAATGTTTAATGTTAAAAGCATTTTGATCTTTATTTAGAGGTTTGCTGATGTTTCTGTGACCAGAAATATGCTGTAGGTATGTAACTCTAGTTTATATCAATTAGCCCATGGTAAAATTGGTCTTGCTATTAGTCAGCAAGTGTCCAAACTGTTTGGGAGGAGGGCCACACTATCTCTCTGACAATGCGGTGGGGGCTGGGGAAAAAAAGAATTAATTTACATTTCAAATTTGAATAAATTTACATACATGAATGTATTAGAGATGGAACTTATATGAATGAATGATGGTCTTGCAATAGCTCAAGGCCTATAAAAGGTCTTACACAAAGTATGGCCAGCCTTTCTTCACTGCTGCATCACACACGTGAAACAGCAAGCAGTGGAGGGAGCCCTTGTCCCACAGCTCACGCAAGAGGTCTAACAGTCACCCTCATGCTGAGAGCAGCTGCGTTGGGCCAGCACAGGCTCCAGCAAGTCTCTGGAGGGCTAGAGGCTCATTGGAGACTGGGGGCTCCCCGTGGACCAAATTGAGAGTCCCTGTGGGCCGCAAGTGGCCCCCAGGTCGGGGTTTGGGCACCCCTGCTATAAGTCATTTCACTTAAAGTTGTCGTTTCAAAGAACCTATTGACAACTTTAAGCAAGGACTTGCTGAACACTTCCTTAGAGAGGTGTGGATGACTCATCGGCTTGAGAATACCTTACAGGAGAGAAAAGTCTCTCCACAAGACAGCAAGGCACATACTGACATAGGGTGGCACTGCAGCCTGCTGGCAGCCTCTCGCCAGATGCACGGAAAAAGAAAGCCCGCTTCTCTGGGCAGAGATCAGGACGATAAACCTGCAAGAGGAACAATGGCGGGAAAGCTAACGAGGGCGCTGGAATAATATCTCACAGCTGTTCACCCCAAGTGCTTTCCTGAAAGGAAAAAGAACTTGCAACGAAAACAAACTTTGTTTAAGGCTCCCAACAATGAAGGAGCATTTTTGCGTCTTCGGGCATCAAATTTTATTGGCCCCGGGAGGTTCTGTGGTTCCTAAAGATTAGACTTCCCGGGGGAAATGTGTAAATAAGTTTTTAAAACTGCGTTCCCCTCTCATGTAATCATTCTTTGGAGCCAGCTTCCTCTTGTGGGCTCTGCCCGACGCAGCTTGTGAAACTGCCTTCCAGATCTTCCCACTCTAGAAGGGTTCAAAATTAAAAAAATAAAATAAAATTAAAGTTTGAATTCCGTTGAGTCAAAACAGGAATTACTCCAAGCTGGGTTTCCTTAACAGAAGCCCCACAAACTAAGCTTTCTGCTTATGCAAAAAAACAAAACAAAGCGCACACACCAAAAAAAAAACACAAAAACCCTCCTTACCTTAGATTGATTGCCAAATGGCAGAAACATCTAAAATAAAATAGCACAGAGACTTCAAAGCTGTGCCAGAAGACAGGCTAGATTCTGATCCCCTGCCTTGATTAGAGATTTTCTATTAAGAGCTGTTTCGCCTTAGAAAAATATACAGTAGCTAAGCTTTCAAAGTTCTGGATCCACATTAAACAACCTACAGGGCTAAGCCATTCAGACCAACCGCTGACCCAAGGCAAACCAAAAACAATTGTGATCCAAATTGTTTATTTGGCCTTTAACGGCTCCTTATTAGGTAACTGTTCTGCAATCACCAGTGTGCATTTAAAGTGAAAGTGCACCTTTAAAGGCTAATGTTCTCATGTTAGCCCGCTGGCTATCAAGAGGGCCTCTTGGCAACAAAAGATTAACAAAGCACAACATTTTGGGGAGGGCTGGCTGAGCCCCTCTAGGCGGGATGCCAAATGCTGCATCACCCTCTGTTCCTCCTCGTACAGTGGACCCTCCGCATTCGCAGGTCCTGAATCTGCAGATTTAACCACCCACAGATCCAGAGGGTTCACATGGGTTTCCTCCAAAGGCTCCTTTCAATTCCTTACCTGGAGGCTTCTCCTGGGTCACACCGGACCCAGCCTCCAGAGATCTCAAAATGACCTGCGGAATCCTCTGGAAGTTACTTCTGGGTTTTGGAGGCAAAGCAGAGTGGATAGCTGGCCTGGCACAACCCAAAAGAGGCCTTTGGAACCTTCAGGTACGTAAATTGTGAGCTTCAGGAGCGGACCCCAGCATCTGTAGAATTCCACGGAAGGGGTCAGGGACGAAATCCCCATATATAAGGAGGGCCTTTTGAATTGGAACAAGAAGAGGTAGACGAAGTGGCAGAGGAAGTGTGAAGGAGAGGACTTTGCTGGGTCAGAGCATCCCTGCCGCTCTAGCCCACCACTCTTTGTGCTTCCTCTTCCACTCTGTCCCCTTTCTTCAACACAGGGAATGGAAGGAACAGAAGTGGAACCAAGAAGTGTGTGGAAAGAGTTGGGCACACCCCACGACAACCGCTTCAAGTCCACCACTTGGATGGGACAGCCCTGCTCTCATGGAGGACAGTCTATTTCACCAGCTGTGTAAAAAGCTATTGGTCCACATCACGTCCACATGGGCTTCATTGAGCTAGATTTTCTACAAACTTTAGGCTTACACGTACCCTTCTCTTCAGTCTCTCTCTCTCCTTCAATGTCAGCGTGTCCGCTTTGGCAATCACTGGGACAATGTTGACCTTGCCATGAAGAGCTTTCATGAATTCTACATCCAGGGGCTTCAACCTGCGGATCAATAATCAAGACAATCCCTGTGAACTTGCTTATTAATGACTGTATAGGTTAACAGATGTGCAGAATTATGCATGGAACGAATTGAGAAAGTTCTTTTCCTTCTCACATAATACCAAAACAAGGGGACATCCACTAAAATTGAATGTTGGGAGAGTTAGAATGGACAAGAAAGTATCTCTTTACCCAGATGTGATTAATCTGTGGAACTCGTTGCCACAGGATGCGGTGATGCTGTTTGTCCAAAGGGGATTGGACAGATTGATGGAGGAAAGGACCATCACAGGTTACAAGCCATGATAGGTATACGAAACCTCTGGATTTTAGATGCAGTCTACCCCTGAATGCCAATGCAAGGGAGTGGTCACAGGATACTTGTGGGCTCCCCGAGGCATCTGGTGGGTCACTGTGAGATACAGGAAGCTGGACTAGATGGGCCTTTGACCTGATCCAGCATGGATATTCTTATGTTCCAACAGTATGTTGTTCCTTCTATGAGGGTCCAAACCCAGAAGTACAGTTGATCTCTGAATGGCAATGGCTTGCCAAGTTCTCAGGTAGTGATCTAGCCTAGTTTTGATGCTCAGTGTATACCTGGTAGCATCATAAATACTCATCATGTATCTACAACCAAAAAGATCTCAACAAGAAGCAGGGCTCTTTCAGCGGTAACCCCAGAGCTCTGGAATGCACTTTGGTAGCCAATCTGCTTATCTGCAGAGCCAGCCCATCCAAGAGGCAGACTGAAACAGTCACTTCAGGTAGTGGATTAGCATGAGGTGCCAGTCTCTACTGATCACTGGATTTGTAAACAAAGAGGGGAACAGAGCAGAAAAGGAAATCCAAAAGAGAGGAAGTTAGCAGACTAGAGTGTCTCCAGCACTCTAGCCCATCCCTCTCTGCTTCTCCACACTTCCTGTTACTCTCCATTCCCCTCTTTTAAATCTTGGGAGTGAAATAAAGAAACACTCGACTTAACCAAACAACAAACAGAACCCCAGGTGACCAGTAAAACACACACACACACACACACACACACACACAAGTGCATTCTGTATGAAGTTCAAATTACTTGGTTTACAGCTAGGAGAGTCGGAAGGTAATTAAATTTTCCACGTCCACACAAAGCACTGGCATTACATCTGCTACGTTCCTAGGTAATCGTTCAACTTAATACATACCCCTGCAATGATTTAATATTAAATCCTTCCTGACACAGAAACAAACCAAAGAGGGAGTCATTCATCCTAAAGATGATTTTAATTGAATTGGGCAACAGACAACGCAGAACATAGCCCCTTTAATACGCTAGTTTAATCCCTCAAGCAAAAGTTATCCAACGCCAGCTTTGGGGTGAAAAGGCCCACCCTGAAGGACACAGAACCCGTTTCTTTTTCCGTACCCGTGTCCAAAGGGGGATATGAAGTAAAAGCAGCAGTGAACTCGGTTATCCACGATGTGACGTCTGTTCAGGCCACTCTCGTCATGGAGGTATCTTTCAAACTGATTGTCGATGTAGTGGATGATGGTTTTGAAACTGGAGAATAAAGAGGGGAGAAGGTAAGAAATTTGTAATGAAAGGCAGGTTCTCATTCAGGTATGTGTGAAACACACATTCCCCACTCCATTATTATTATTATTATTATTATTATTATGACATTTATCCCATCCAAGGAGCACAGAATGGTATCTCTGTTATGCACCCTCCCCCCCAAATCTTCACAACAACCATGTCTTGTAGGTTAGACAAGCTTCATCGCTGAGC
This sequence comes from Tiliqua scincoides, assembly GCF_035046505.1. Taxonomy (NCBI): domain Eukaryota; kingdom Metazoa; phylum Chordata; class Lepidosauria; order Squamata; family Scincidae; genus Tiliqua; species Tiliqua scincoides. Next base: position 8,039,093 of record NC_089834.1, read on the forward strand.
AAAGATTCAAACCTGGGTCCTTCCAACTACATGATTCCCTGCCACCTTTGGGACAATGGGGTGGCAAAAAGAACAGGCACAAAGGTTCAATACCAGGATGTATTTGACAAGGACAGAGTTGTGCAGGATGCAATGGTCCTGTCACTTTAGAAACGTACCCTGTTGCAACCTGTCCCAGCTATGCAGGTAGAGCTCCACACAAACGCTTGTGGTTCAGGGAGTGGTCCATGCCCCATGGAGGCAGGACAGCAGCAGTCACTGGCTTTCAGGCAAAATGCTCCAGGAAAGGAGGCCTGAGATGATGTGCCTTTTGCATCCAACAGGCAAATGCCGGCACAGTCATTAAGTGCAAGCGGAAAGGAAGCCTCCCGCGCATCGTGGCATGCTTTCAAACGCCTGACTATCAGCCTGAGTCATCTCTTTTCTAGCACTTTTCTTTCCTAAAAGGTTCATGAGCAATGAAACAGATTCCAAGGGTATTAAGCTTACTACTGCCCGCTACACATTTTCTATTCTGATGGGCTTTTCCCGCCCCACCTCTGTCTCAGGATGGTTCAGAACTCCAGTACTTGACTAACCCGCTATTATTTTATCCACAATTTTAAAATTTACATCCCACCCTTCTCAACAAGGATGTGGGACAACTTATGACAAATTTTAAAAAAACAACTGGAAACCAAACAGCTAAAGTACCACAAGTCAGGAGAGAGCTGCCAAACTTACTAGGAAGAAAATAATAATAATAATAATAATAATCCATTAAGGCTTGAAGAGAAAGCCAGAGCAGTAGAAAACAAGGCAGCTGTCAACTGCAATTCCACAAGGGGGGGGGGGTTTCTATCATGCAAGAGTCACCTCAGAGAAGGCCTTTCCACAAGCTGATGCTCACCAGACTTCTGACAGTGGAGGAACTCATAAGAATCTCACGGGCAGTGCAATCCTAACCTGCCCACCCCAAAGTTGGTGCAAGTCCCCTGTGCTAGCTCCCGACTGTCACAATTGTGCCATAAAGCATGCTAATGGCTACTTGGGAGCAGGCTAGGTCAGCGCATGGAGGTTCCCTGACCTAGCAGCACCAAACCTGAGCTGGGAGAAGGTAAGTTTGTGCCGCCCTAGGTAGCCCAGCATAGGGGGGTGGAGAGGGTGGTGGGAGAACATGTTGGAGGGGAGAAAGGGATGTTTGTGGGTGGGAGGGGTGTGGCACAGGAGGTGAATCAGGAACTGAACACCGCAGTGTAGGCTGGATCCTAAACCCCATCCCAACAAGCGTTACATGGGCCACTCAGATCTGCAGCCTCAAAATCATGGGCATAGACTTGAGTAGCCCCATAGAGCTGGTTAGCATGCGATATGAGGTAAGGGGAATAAAACCCCCTTACTCCGAGTTGCGCCCCAACCTGCACCTTTCTTGCCCTGGATTCAGCACAGGCCTGTTGGCTGCTTATCCCAATGCAAGTCAGGATTGCACTCTTAAAGATCTTACTGGGCAGGGCAGATTTACATGGGATAAAGCAGTCCTTCCACTACACCGACCCAAGCCATCTCAAGGCAATAATCTTTAGTAAGATTGTAAGAACCTCATGGCACAGACCTCTGGTTTTACTCTACGTAAAGTGCCACATCGCCATCATCATCATATTCCTTGACATTTAAGGCAAGCCATTTAATTCAATCTCAGCATTTGCCCCAGCCTTGGGCCAGAGTTTTAGGTTATATTTTCAGGGCTCTGAACAGAGAAGTTGCAACCGAGAGGAGGGGGGAATAGACAACCACAAACCACAAGACTGCATTTTCCCAGAAAGGTATACCCAACATGTTCTCATTTCTACTTCAGCAGAACTGTAGAACAGTATGGCAGTGGTGGGGAAAGGCTGCCAAAATGTACACAAGGAAAGACCCAAGTACAGGTCATGCCTGCATAGCCATGGATTTGGGACCTCTGGTTTTACCCCACACAGGTCCTGAACCCACAGTTTTGCCCGACACGTAACCTTTGAATGTGACCAAAGCACAGCTCGGAGGTCCTTCTAAGCCTGCTGAGGTCTCCAGAAAGCCTAAAATCAGAAGTGCCCATTTTTGCTTGCCGGAGGCCTCAGAAGGCCACCTGAGGGTTGGAGAAGATGAGCATGGCCTTCCCAGCCCTCAGAAGGCCCTCTGAACATGACCAGAGCACAGCTCTGATTGGATTCAGAAGGTTAGCATGCCCTGATTTGATTATCCGCGGGTTTTGGCATCTGCAGGGTTTATGAGAATGGAACCCTGGGGGATAATGAGGCGCGACAGTACTCTGTACAAGGGATGGTCAAACTATGGGATATGCTCTTTGACATATAATGTGCAGCTTGCGGAAATATGTTGGCCAAGCTCCTTTTTGCATCAGAAGTAATATAAAAGATAGATTTAAAAATGTTCAAACTTTATAATTATTTACCAGGTATAAAGAGTTTGCTGGATTAAAAAGTTAAACATATTTACCCACCATGAACATTAAAGAATTTAAATGCATCTTAAATATTGTGACTCTCAAATGTTCAAAGTGTACTGAATGTCTCTCTCACATTAAGCAAGTCTGACCAGCCCACTATATACCTTGTATAGGTATACAGGTATAACTGTACAGGTATATAAGTATATATCATTATACAGCACCATCAAAACATGTAGCAGCTTTTCACCGAATGAGAGGGCAGACCCCTGCCCCAAGGGGATTACAAACTAGATAAGCAAAGAAAACAACAGAAGAGGAGGGGAAATAGGGATAATAGAGGAAGAACAGGAACAGGAAGGGCAGGAGGTCTGGCTCAGTTGGCAGAGCTGCCGCCTTGTATGCCTGAAGATCTGAGGCTGCCAGTTCGAAACAACCGGAAGTACCCGAGAACTGACGACACACTGATATACTGATGAGCTAACCCTCAGTGGCAGAGAGAAGTCAAGTGGAGCATGGGAGGCGAAGGGCCAGAGAGAGGCCAGACCGGGAAAGAATTCAGCTGGAACGAGGAGTTCTATGAAAGACTAGAACTATTCAATTGTAAAAATCCCTACGGGGGTTTAGAACAGCCTGCCTATGTAAACCACCTTGGATTAAAGTCTGACGACCAAAGAAAGGCGGTATATAAATACCTGTATAAATAAATAAAACAAACATGTAATTGTTAGAGTTACATACGTAAGCTTAGTTCTCTCTCCCTGTAGTGATTAAGGCTTGGTGTTCAAGCCTTCACTGCAAAGGTCGGTTTTTAAGAAGAGATCCAACCATGCAAGCAAGAAACACCGCACAGATAAAACACAGGCATTATTTTAGCATAACCATTAGAAACAAGCAGTGGTTCTCACACATTTAGCACTGGGACCCACTTTTTAGAATGCGAGTCTGTCAGGATCCACCAGAAGTGATGTCATGACCGGAAGTGACATCATCATGCAGGAAAATTTTTAACAATCCTAAGCTGCAATCCTACCCACACTTAACCAGGAGTAAGTCCCATTTACTATCATTGTTAAAATATACATAATAGCTTGTTAAACATACAGGTCTGTAACATTTCCCCAAATGCAGTCACATATCATGGTGGCATCAAGATTAATATATTTAAAATAAAATATTGAAATGAATGGGGACCCACCTGAAATTGGCTCACGACCCACCTAGTGGGTCCTGAACTGCACTTTGAGAAAAACTGCTTTAAGGTAAGTGGTATTTATTTTTCACATGTATATACCATCCTCCTTTCAAGTGTTTAGGGTGGAGTACATGGCTTCTTCCCCTTGTTTTATTTCACAACAGTCTTGCAAGGTAGGTAATTCCCCCCACCTTGCAAATGGGAGGCCAAGGTCGAGCGAAAGGGCTTGCCGAAACCCACTTAGTGAGTTCATAGGGGAGACAAAAGTTCAACCCAGGGAATTTTCCAGTTCATCGCTCGGTGCCTTAGTCACTAAGCTAAATCACTGTGCCCGTTTCCCTTTAAGATGGATCAAGGAAATGAACAAGGATTTGTTTTCCTGGATCCTGAGAACGTCTGTCCAAAAAGGATGAAACAAACACAAATGTATGTAGCAGAATTAGCGTGCAGGGGGGTGCAACCCTCTATTTACGCTCCTCTGGCATTGCAATTCAATTACGTGTCATTTGCAAGTTTGTGTAGCTGCTCACATGTTCCTAGAAGGACAGCACGGTGATTCATTGTACCTCCCTGCTTCCGGGAAACACCTGCTTTCTCCCAGGACACCATCATCAATTAAATGATATCATTTCCTGTACTATGCATTACACCAGCAAACAAGGCAGTCTTCATCACTGTCATCTTTTAAAAATCCCACTGAAAACAGAAGGTACGTTCACCAACGCACACACAAAAATTTACTAAGAAACAACAGTCAGCTACCCAGGAAGACTAATCCTATTGTGCTGAAACAAAAGCTAAACCACGGAGGAAATACAAGCCCTATACAGATATTAGGGGCACAGACACACCCAGGCACGGTGTCCACAAGAGCACAGAAGAAAGCCCCACACCAACACACTCACCACAATCCCAATGCCTGCCTGATTGAAACAAACACTGTATTCAAAGAATTATCCTCTCCACTAGACACTCTTCCACTCTCATATCCAGTTACACTTATTTATTTTGTTTTATATTTTTATACCAAGCTTTGGGCTGTGGGTACAGTTCCTTCCTTCCTTCCTTCCTTTGTCTTCACAACAACTCTGGGAGCTAGGTGAGTCTGAGAGAGGGTGACTGGCCCAAGGTCACCCAGGAAGCCTAGTGGCTGAGCAGGGATTTGAACCTGGATCTTCCAGGTCTAACTCCCAAACCACTCCACCATCCTGACTTATGCTTATGACCTTAGCTCTTCCAGTTTCCCTACCATCAACTACCCCAAAAATATCCTGCTCCCTCCAACAACTCCAGCCTTTCTTTCTCCCTTGCTGCCCTTCACCAATGTGAAGTTTCACAAATAAAATTCTATGAGGGAGAGGAGCAGAAACAATGGCTTAAGGGAGGAGGGGGGAAATTCCTAGTTTGTACATACAAAAATTGCTGGCTGCAAATTCAACAGCATCCATACAAAGGAAGTATGCCACACCACCTTGCTTGGTTTCTCTCCCCCTTTCCTTGGGGGGGGGGAAGTGGGTGGAGAGTCGCACAAAGACCTCAAGAAACGTTTTGAAAAGAACAAACAAAACAGGAAGTGTTTTTTTTTGCAACACAATAATCAAACTTAAGGGCTTTGAGATCCAACAGAAGGAAGATCAAGGCAACATTACTGAAAGAGAAGAAAACACCCCAGTTCAGAAAGAATGGAAGATAACTGCGGGGAATCTATGTTATTTTAAAGAGGAACATTACTGAGTGGCTCAGCTTCTACTTGCAGTTGTGGACCTAGTCCCGGTGCCGTAGGAGGGCACAGGACCACAAAATGCCACCCCCCCGCCCCCAAAACAGTCATATAAACAGCCATATAGAACAGCCATTTTTTTGCATTTTGAACACCTTAGAAGGACTTCTGGGGACCGGGAAGGCTGCAGGCAGCTTGCAAAACGCCTTCTAAGGTCTCAAAAATGGGCCCAAAATTTTTGTTAAAAAATGGCAGAGGGGTAGGTTGCAGCGCTTCCCCCCCATGGGGTATTTGTCCCCCTGTCCCCACCAGGTATGTCAGTGTCTACTTGAACTGTAGGTTTTGATCCCATTTTCAGAAAAAAGTTATTTCCAATTTACAGCACGTGTCACAATAAACAATTGTACATGTGCATAACATTTACTATTATCTCAGTTTTCCAGTACAACAAATACAGTGCAGTTTCATCTGGTTCGGGACCAGAACATGGATGAAAGTAAAAAATGGATGAATAGCATGGCCTGATCTAGCTTGCAAATTTATTTTGGCCTGCAAAAAAAAAAAAATGTAAATAACTAACAATATAACACAAGCTAATGTGTGTGAATCCTAAATACACTGAAATAAAAGAAAAATAAACATAAGTACGTCAAAAAACATTGTGGAAGGCTGGATGAAATTGGGCAAAAAAGGAAAGGATGAAATTTGGAATGTGGTTATAACTGAAAATAGCTGAAAGACCAGGGTGGTGAAAGCCAAACAGATAGAAGTGAAGGTATTGCTGGATTGTCTCAACTCTTTAAACTGGCTTCACCCACTTTTGTGTTGTTATAACCCATTTCAAGATCTTGGGATTTCCAGGGGGGGACCTTAAGGGTGCCTTAAGGACTTGTGTGCAGCAGCGATACAATTATTATAACACAAGGCCAAGACAGATGTGAAGATACACACTACAGATAAGAAGACATACCAGTCCTGGCTATTAATGGCATCGCCATATCCTGGAGTATCTACGACTGTCAGACGGAGTTTCACCCCTCGCTCCTCTATCTCAACGGTTGAAGCCTCAATCTGGACCGTTCTCTCTATTTTTTCTGCAAGAGAAAACCTTAAAATGTTAATTGTCCCTTATCAAGGCCATTAAAAAAAAATACACACACACAACCCACATAACAGTACATTATTGCTCAAACTATCAGTGAGCCTTCCAAGTCAAAAACAAAAAATGCCAAAATTAATGGAATAGGGTAGAACCATAATATTTTTTTAAAAAAATAGAGAATTATACTGCAGATTCTCATTGGAGTTGCCCTCTAAAATTCTCTTAGTATATTGGTGACCCTTCAAATCAGCCCCGGAGTGCCCTGGAAGACTGAAGCGTTCTTCTTTGGGCTCCTTACATGGGCATGTTTATGTTAGATATGTTAGATTTGTGTCCCTTTATCCTTTCGTACAGGGACAGATCCTTTCGTACAGGGACCCTAGCACGTATGCACTGCTGAAACAGAGACGCCTGCGTTGGCTCGGTCATGTTGTGAGAATGGATGATGGCCGGATCCCAAAGGATCTCCTCTACGAAGAACTCGTGCAAGGAAAGCGCCCTACAGGTAGACCACAGCTACGATACAAGGACATCTGCAAGAGGGATCTGAAGGCCTTAGGAGTGGACCTCAATAGGTGGGAAACCCTGGCCTCTGAGCGGCATGGCCTTTCCCAGTTTGAAGAGACACTTGGCCAACAGTCTGAGGCTAAGAGGCAAAGAAGGAAGGCCCATAGCCAGGGAGACAGACCAGGGACAGACTGCACTTGCTCCCGGTGTGGAAGGGACTGTCACTCCCGAATTGGCCTTTTCAGCCACACTAGACACTGTTCCAGAACCACCTTTCAGAGCGCAATACCATAGTCTTTTGAGACTGAAGGTTGCCAACATGAACATGACAGGGACAGACCTATTTGTGCTACAGAAAAAGCATAAGTGCACCATTGGCAGGTGAGAGCACTCATCACACTGGAGGATAAGGAAGGTTGCAATCCTATTCACACATTCCTGGGAGTAAGTTCCACTGTACTTACTTGGACTTACTTCCATGTAGATATGCATAGGATTGCGCTGTTAAGTGAACCAGCCCTTAATGTTGTTAAAGAATAAGGCCTGGTGGCCAGATGATTCTGAAAGAGTCTCAGATCTGGCTATTCCCCATTCCTGGCTAAAAATCTGGAATCTCTCAAGTCCTTTTCCCATACACACATGCACACCAATACTGTCCAGCTAAAACCAGCAGCCTCATCCCAAACACACAAGCAGAAGCATGACAACCAGGGAAATACAGTCAGTCAGCTCAGTCTCCCCTGTGATTGTGTACCTGCTCCATCCAGTTTCTTGGTGGGTACAAGATCACAGGGGATGCTGAACTGTTGCTGCTGCAAGCTCTGAGAGACTCTCCGAGATTGTCCAAGTCTCTCTGAGAGACTAGAGCTGTGTCAGAGAGCTCAGCCTCCGCTGAGATTGCACAGGTAGTGGTGCTTCCAGGTAGCCCCCAAAATGTCTTATGGCATGATATTACGTGGGAGCTCTGCGCACTGTGACTCCCCAGACTTGGACTTCAATGTACATCACTGATGACAACTAACCCACCATGCCAAGACTGAGCATGAACAAGCACTGGCTGTCTCTGGGGAACAGCGCAGGTCTAAGAGAACCATCTGTAGACAAGACAACTTCCCATTTTCCTCCCCAGAACTTCTCCAATTCGAAAAGGAGAGAAACCAAAACAAAAGTGTGCAGCGAAATAATTTTATTTTTAAACTTCCCATAAATTTCCATTCTCAGAGATACTGAACTGAGTCAGTCGGAGCTTTGGGAAAGCACCTCCTCCAGTCAGGACTGGCAAAGGAAATAATGCCACAAGGGGTGGGACTTCTCCCAGACTGGAGACTGGAAAAGAAACAAAAGACCCTCTCTCCCTTCACGCCAAAACTATAGAGGAGAGACTGATTTACCTGCTGCTCCGGGAATGTAACGTTCAGGATAGAGATCAGTCAAGAACAAACTGTTGATTAAAGTGGATTTTCCCAAGCCAGATTCACCTGTGAATAAAATGGCATGTAATTATTGCAGTCAATCCCTGTTTCTTTCACAGGAACCACAGGTTGGCCATACAGTGAAAGTACTGTTTTTTTTCCTGCTTGTATCCACCCTACTTTGGAAGATAAGAACATCAAAGCCTTTTGCTAACCAGACTAAAGAATAATAGGAAAAACCGAGGCTGAGCAGAGCCAAGCAGTAAATTCTGAACTGAAACTGCAACCCTATATCCATTTATCTGGGAGTAAGTCCCATTATGCTCAATGGGGCTTCCTTCTGAAAAGACACACATACGATTTCATTGTGAAGGATCTTAACCAAACATTGATATACGACAACTATAACAGCACTGTCTCGTCAAGTCCAAAATTAAGTTGATTCACATTCTATATGCGGTCAAGGGCAGAGGTGCATGCATGCGTGAAGCCATCGTTCTGGGCAAAATGTCACGGAAAATGGCCAGCATGCTCATAAGACAGGGTGAAGCAGGCACCTTAGGTGATGAGCAGGTGGGAGACGCTTATGCACCAAGCCTGTCAACCTCTGCCATCATTTGGTCTTATATTGCACCAGCTACTGCACCTGCCTCCTACTCCACTTCTTCCCCCTGTGTAGAGGAGCATAGAGTACTGTACTGGAGTGTCTCCCAGGAGAGAGACTCTACCCCACCCCACTCTATGCTCCCCCACACACTTCCTCTTCTGCTTGCTTCCCAGGCTCTGCCAGTCTTGGAGGCAGGTACTGGGTCATATACCCAAATAATAACTTTAGGAGGTAAGGAAACCTGAAGGGGCTTCAACCAGCACTGTGAAAAGGCAACAATTAAGGAGTGGCAAGTCAGTTTACAGCAATACCTTGACTTTCATCCACCTGACTTTCATTGCTTTGCTCTTTCAGCCATTTTCAATCATAACCACATTCCAAATTTCATCCACCTACTTTCCTCTTTTATCCTATTTTATACAACCTTCCACGATGTTAGTCAATATTCTAAAGTTTATTTTTATTTTGGTTCTGTTTATTTAGGTTTCACATGCACTCACACGTGCTATAAATAGGGGTGTTTGAAAATGGTTTTATTTTTTCGCAGATTTTATGATTTGAAAGGTAGAAAGCGGTGTTATGTGTTTTTATTCCAAGTTCTTATTTTTATTAATTTTAAACTCTTCAAAATTGTAGTTGGGTGATATAGGTGATACAGCGTCAGCAGATGCAGCCACAGTATTATTTCTGACTGGAAAAGTAATTTAATTTCTGGAACACAAAAATGCGGTGTTATGTGTTTTTATTCCAAATCCTAATTTTTATTAATTTTAAACTCTTCAGAAGTGTAGTTGGGTGATATAGGTGATACAGCATCAGCAGCTGCAGCCACAGTATTATTTCTGACTGGAAAAGTAATTTAATTTCTGGAAAATATGTTGAACACAAAAATGTAGTGCTTTGTGTTTTTATTCAGATATTTTAGACACAAAATGCAGTGTCTGGTGTTTTTATGTGCTTTTAACCCCCACCCCAAAAACACACCTCTAGTTAAAGTTAGCTATTTACATTTTTCGCTGTCCAAAATAAATTTGCAAGCTAGATAAGGCTCTGCTTTGACATTCATCCATTTTTGACTTTCATCCATGCTCTGGCCTTAAGCAGCAATAGTGCAAGATATTGCTGTAGCTCCTTAGATCAGTGAACATCTGCCCTACAAACCATATAACATTAGTGCTTTGTAATGCAGTAGTGATGAACAAAAGGTATGGCCTTGTAAGGGTGCAGAACGTTTTCATCTGAGCATACGATTATGTTCCTGCCCTGGACCAATCAATGTCTGGGTTTCGTTACATCTAGCTTAGTCCGGTTGATTCCAGCTGGCTGGAGAGCAGAGAAGCATACAACTTGGGTATGAAACACAAGTCACTGAGGTCACCATGACCAGCACAGTGTCATGGCTCAAAATATTGCAGTCCTCTTCGTCACTCAGTATAATCTAGTTTTTTCTTGATACTTGCATACTGCAAGGTCACTTCCTAAGTTACACAGTAAGCCCCCATTAACAAATTACTTGGGCTTTAATGGCTCTTTCATCAGTCACAAAATAACTTCCAAAATGCCCTCAAAAGGAAGGCAAAGGAAGTGAGTCAGAAAGCGATTTAGTGACATAGAAATGCAACCACACTGGTGGCCACTGGCTATCCAATAACAGGCCACTGAACCAAGACATGACCACAATCTTACATGATGACACAATGCACTCTCACTAGCAACCCTCCTAAACAGGGAAAACTACTCCATAGGAGGCAACATCAGTCGAGGGGGAGTGGAGCACCAGGATTTTTTCTAATAATAGGAACATTCAGGTATTGCCTTTGAAATATTTTTTTTAATAGCCTTCGCTGAGAAGAAGCATCAGGTTCCACAGAAAGCAAATGGAGACATTTGCCTAGGGGCAGGTCATCTAGGCCAGTGGTGCTCAAAGTTGCACCCACTGCATGCCCAGAATGCAGTTCCCATCCGGACCAGGTGCCACGCAACATCCTCCTCTTTCAGAGATGTTTTCGGAGACCATTTGCGTTGTCTGCCCAGGATCTCAGAAGGTCACGTGACAGGATGCCAGATGCGACTTCCCAGAGTATCCTTGTCCCCCAATTGAGGGGAATGTCACGTGGCACCCAAGCAGAACCAAAAGGTCTGCTCACCAGGCAGACACAGTCATGCAAACGCCGGATCCAGCCCCCGGGCCGTGGTTTGCACGACTCTGATCTAGGCCACTGCCTTTCCTAAGGGCTGCCTGACAGACAGGATGAAACTCATGATAAGTCAATGCTACAGCCCTACGGAAATTCACCCGAACGATGGAGCGTCTCCCGGGAGAGACACTCTAGCCCACCCCATTTTTTGCTGGAAATATTTCCCACATCCTCCTAACCTGCAGGTATAGGAAAGGAGGGGAGCATTGGGTTTGGCTCTGTGAAAACAGGAACAGGAGACATATTTTTATGCTGCCTTTTCTCCAAGGAGCTCAGGGTGGTGCACATCGGTCCTCCCCTCCTTTTGTCCTCAGAACAACCCTGTGAGGTAGGTGAGGCTGAGAGTGAGTGACTGGTCCAAGGTTACACAAGTAACTTCATGGCTGAGCAGGGATTTGAACCTTGAACTACCAGGTCTAAGACCGCTCCCAAAACACAACACCTTCCTGGCTCTCAATACTTGGATATGGCTCGATCACAGTAGTCTGAAACAAAATGGAGCCACCCTTGCCTCTTCTTCCTGCTCATGTGCAAAACCAAAGAGAGGCAGGGTCCTTGGTGGGTGACCACAATTTTGTCCTGGAGACAAAGACCAAGGCAGCACTGAAGGACACACACAATGAAAAGCCATTTTCAAAAATTGCATTGTGAAAACTGGAGTACGTCCCACGATCCTCATGCTAATTTCGGTCACAGGCAGCAACTGTTACCCTGCACATGCCTGATCTCATCTGATCTCAGAAGCTAAGCAGGGTCAGGCCTGGTTAGTACTTGGATGGGAGACCGCCTGGGAATACTGGGTGCTATAGGCTTATATCATAGTCTTTCGAGACTGAAGGTTGCCAACCATCTCCCTATACTGAACACTATCTCCCGATCTCGTCTGATCTCGGAAGCTAAGCAGGGTCAGGCCTGGTTAGTACTTGGATGGGAGACCGCCTGGGAATACCGGGTGCTGTAGGCTTCTACCATAGTCTTTCGAGACTGAAGGTTGCCAACCATCTCCCTATACTGAACACTATCTCCCGATCTCGTCTGATCTCGGAAGCTAAGCAGGGTCAGGCCTGGTTAGTACTTGGATGGGAGACCGCCTGGGAATACCGGGTGCTGTAGGCTTCTACCATAGTCTTTCAAGACTGAAGGTTGCCAACCATCTCCCTATACTGAACACTATCTCCCGATCTCGTCTGATCTCGGAAGCTAAGCAGGGTCAGGCCTGGTTAGTACCTGGATGGGAGACCGTCTGGGAATACCGGGTGCTGTAGGCTTCTACCATAGTCTTTCGAGACTGAAGGTTGCCAACCATCTCCCTATACTGAACACTATCTCCCAATCTCGTCTGATCTCGGAAGCTAAGCAGGGTCAGGCCTGGTTAGTACCTGGATGGGAGACCGTCTGGGAATACCGGGTGCTGTAGGCTTCTACCATAGTCTTTCGAGACTGAAGGTTGCCAACCATCTCCCTATACTGAACACTATCTCCCAATCTCGTCTGATCTCGGAAGCTAAGCAGGGTCAGGCCTGGTTAGTACCTGGATGGGAGACCGTCTGGGAATACCGGGTGCTGTAGGCTTATACCATAGTCTTTCGAGACTGAAGGTTGCCAACCACTGTCAAATGAACTGGTGCCAGCCTTCACTGAACACAGATGCCTACTGATGCCTAGATGCCTAGTTACAGTCTAATCCTCAAATACTTATCTCAGAGAAATGAATGAAGGCACCTACCAACCACCATCAAGGTGAACTCAAAACCCTTCTTGACGGACTTCCGGTGGACTTGATTGGGGAGATTGGCGAAGCCCACATAGCCCGCCGAATCGGAAAACTGAGAGGAGAAGCAAGAGAAGAAAGAAAAATTAAAAGATTTGACCTGGAGGCCCTTAAACAAAAGCACATGAAATCAAGCAGAAAACCAAAGAAAGCCTCAGAACAATGGGCATGCTTTGGTGGACATTCAGTGGGAACAGAAGAAGTGTGAGGATTCTGTACATACTCGCCCTTCCTCTTCTCCCCTCCCCCCCATTTTTGACTCTCCTAATTGGGAGAGAAACCCCTGCTAATTGGGTAAGAGGCAGGGACAGGAAACCATTTGGTTATTTTGATTACCCCTGCTAATTGGGTAAGAGGCAGGGACGGGAAACCATTTGGTTATTTGATTTTTCTTTGTAAACCGCTTTGTGAACTTTCAGTTGAAAAGCGGTATATAAATACTGTTAATATTATTTATATACCGCTTTTCAACTAAAAGTTCACAAAGCGGTTTACAGAGAAAAAATCAAATAACCAAAAGGCTCCCTGTCCCAAAAGGGCTCACAATCTAAAAAGATGCAAAAGAACACCAGCAGACAGCCACTAGAACAGGCAGCGCTGGGGTGAGGTGGGCCAGTTACTCTCCCCCTGCTAAAAAAAGGAGCACCCACTTGAAAAAGTGCCTCTTACCCAATTAGCAGGGGTTAATAATAATAATTAATTAATAATCCTACAATTAATAATAATTAATTAATTAATAATCCTACAAAGGCTGGAGGGAGAAAAGAACCGCAACTGTTCCCCAGCGCCGGGAGAGCAGTTGCTAGAGATGGAAAGCACTTTACGTGGCATTAAAGTAGTATTAGATGAATTCACGGGGAGTATCTACTCTAGTTGCCAGAGCACAGAAAGCTATGCAGAGGGGCTCCCATCCACCACTTCACCCATCAGCCTGGATTCTATCTGCAGTTCCTTCTGACCCCTCTGCAGATTCACCCCTGACTAGTACATATACCATATTCCCTTTAAAAAAAAAAAGTTTAACTGTACCACTTTGGAAGCTAGTTCTGATTGAGAAATGGGATATAAATAAAAATACAGTACCCCCACCCCACCATATCCATGGGTCCGATATCTGCAATTTCAACCAGCGGCAGACTGTAAAAAATACAAAATAATTTCCAGAAAGTTCTTGAAAATTCTGACACAGCTCCTCGCGCTTCCTACTTCCTCCCCAGCCCACCAGTGCTGTCTTTTGATACACTATCAAAATGTGTGTGACCGCAGGCCCTGGATCACCTCGATCACTGCACTCAGTGGCACCGTGTCATCCAGCAGCACTTTATCAGCCGGCGGCTTCTCCATGAAGACTACACCAAGGCAGAGCAGGGAAACTCCCCCATCCTTCCCTCTCCACCCCTTGCAGCACATCACCCAGTGGCTCCCTCCAGCTCAGAGATACTTGGTGGCTGTCAACATGGGAGCGGTAACCCAACCATCACTCAGGCAGGGCAGATCTGGGTCTTAAAACCTAGAATCTGCAAATACTGTATATAGGGTTTGCTACTATCCGTGGTTTGGGGCATTCACGGTAGGACTTGGAACGTATCCCCTGCAAAATACGGAGTACTAGAAATAGACATGAAGTCAATATGCTATCTCCAGGCTCAGCAGTGCCTTTGCATACAAGCTGCAGCAAGATAATAGTGGGAGAGGAATCTGCCTTCAGCCTCTGCTTGCAGATTTCTTGAGGCAGCTCAGTCACCACTGGGAAAAATGGGATGCGGGACTTTTGGCCTCCGAAGGCACACTGAGATTCTAGGACTCTGTCCCTGCCCTGTCTGGTGCTGTAGCTCAGGAGCTGGGCAAACTGCCTGCATTGCACCGACAAAGTCCCAGGTTTAATTTCTGTTAACACACTACAAGCTGTGAGATACAGGAAGCTGGACTAGATGGGCCTATGGCCTGATCCAGTGGGGCTGTTCTTATGTTCTTAAGCCAGGCTGGGAAAGACCCTTGTCTCAAACCCTGGACAGCTGCTACTGCTGTCACCAGTCTGATTTGACAAGGACTATACAGACCACTGGTCTCTGACTTGGTAGAAAGCCGTTTCCCATATTCCTAAAGGGAGATCACCTGCACTTCCTGCCACATCTTGGAGATGCCCAAAGGGACACCAAGTTCTCCCTACACCAAAACATTATTAGAAAAAGTTTATTTTAATACCCCATGAATTGTACAGCAGTGTAGACAACTGCAGAGATCCAAATCTTTGCTCAAACCACTAAGGTTAGAGGATCAGGATACATATTCCCCAACGTATATTCAAGCAGGTTGTGTTTTCCGCTCCCCGCCAACTGTGCTTAGGAAAGAGCAGCCTCCGAGTCAAAATAATAATAATAAAAATAAACTTAAGAGCATATGATCCCTATACAAACACAGATGCTGGAAGACAACACCATTAGCACGTACTTTGCGTGCACCAAGTCCATTCTGCTCACCTTTACTTTTTCACCCGATTGAGACATGTTCCTCCACACCAAATTTCAGAGCCTGGAATAAACCAAAAAAAAGGGGGGGGGGAATAGAACATTAAATGTTATACAATAAGTTATAGTACTGTTAATCATGAAGCCAAGAATTCGTTGCCCCATTTGAACTTTGGAGTACAGGAAAATAGACACAGGCTCCCCTGCTTCCACCTTCAACTATGTAAATGTTAACTTCTTTTTACTGTAGCCAATTCAAAGCGGAAAATCAGTAAGCAGCAAATATAGCTTTTATTTCTTGAATAATGTCAAACATTACAAAAGCAAGTCTGTATAAGTGTACGAAGTGGTTCACATATATCACCTTGATTATTCTCCCCATGTTGCAGCCAGGGAAGACTGAGGCTAAAAGGCAGTGGCTTTCCTAAGGCAACCAAGTACAGGCTGAGGCCCCTCCCAGGCAGGCCAGCATTGAATCCTCAAGTACTGGCAGCAGCACCCATTTAAGCAGCCAGAGGATGCTATGGGGACCTGGTGCACAGTTTTGCATCAGGGACCCCAACAACATGGCAATGCCTGCTCATCCCAGCACAGCACTCCTCCCAATGGCTGTTCGCTGGTGTCTCCCTTGTGCTTCTTTTTATAGTGTGAACCTCACTGGGACAGGGTATCATCTCTTTTGCTATACACACACCAGTTTGCAAACGCACACTATTCATTTTGCTATACACACAACAATTTCCAAACCCCTGCTAATTGGATAAGAGGCATTTTTTCAAGTGGGTGCTCCTCTTTTATTTAGCAGGGGGAGAGTAACTGGCCCACCTCACCCCAGCAGTGTCTGTTCTAGTGGCTGTCTGCTGGTATTCCTTGGCATCTTTTTAGATTGTGAGCCCTTTTGGGACAGGGAGCCATTTAGTTATTTGATTGTTCGCTGTAAACCGCTTTCTGAACTTTTAGTTGAAAAGCGGTATATAAATACTGTTAATAACAACAACTTGGGGTGGGGGGAGTTTGAACAGCAGGATATAAGTATCCTTAAACAGCAATAAAGTTAGGCAACATCTTGAGTATGCAAAAGTGTTTGATTTGTACAAGGCTTTTTTTGTAATGGAACGCACCGGAATGGCATTCCGGCACCTTTTTTTCCCCTTCTCTCTGCCCCCACCTTTTTTTCCCCCTCCTCTCTGCCCCCATCTTTTTCCCCCTGCCTGCACCACCCCACTCTGCACTGCTGGCTAGGGAGGGATTTGAACCTCCAACCTTGTGCTCCACAGCCCAGCACTCTCTCCATTGGGCTATAGGAAAGCCTATTGTCAAAGTGTTCAGAACTAATATATAAGGTTTTCAGCCCAGCTGGTGGCTATCAGTGCCTCAAGTATTAGTTCCAAACACTTTGAGCATAAGAGCTCTGGTGGCTCAGTGGCTAAACTGTAGGTCTGTGGAGCCAGAGGCTTGGGGTTCAAATCCCGCTGAGGAATAATTTTTTTTTTTTTAAGGTGGGAAGGTGCTCCATGGCTGCAAAATATAAAGGTTGGTTGCTAGTTGCCAAAAGGGGGGCCAGTTGAGGCTGCAAAACTCCTCAAAGTTCAGTCCCAGGCAGGCTCTTTTTTGAACTTTTTTTTTTTTTAAGTTCCAGTTAGGACTTAACCCACAGTTAAGCTCCTGGAGTAAGCCCCCTGCTGGAGGCTGTGGGTTAAGTCCTACCTGGGACTTTAAAAAAATAAAGTTCAAAAAAGTTCAAAAAAGAGCCTGCCTGGGACTGAACTTTGAGGAGTTTTGCAGCCTCAACTGGCCCCCCTTTTGGCAACTAGCAACCAACCTTTATATTTTGCAGCCATGGAGCACCTTCCCAGGAAATTATTCCTCAGTGGGATTTGAAACCCAAGACTCTGGCTTCACAGATCTACAGTTTAGCCACTGAGCCACCAGAGCTCTTAGGCTCAAAGTGTTTGGAACTAACACTTGAGGCACTGATGGCCACCAGCTGGGCTCAGGACCTTATATATTTGTTCTGAACACTTTAACCTACTTTAAGGCTTTAACACTTTAAGCCTACTGTATAGGCTTTCCTATAGCCCAATGGAGAGAGTTTCCTATAGCCCAATGGAGCACCTCCCCACCTAAAAAAAATGGGGTGTTTCACTCCAGCTGTGGCAGGAGTGCTTTTGCTATCAGGGAGCTCACATGGGATGGACGTGTGTGTGTATGTGTGTGTGTGCGCGCGCGCACATGTATAAAAAATGGTTTAAAAATAAATAAATAAATAAATAAATAAATAGTTGTGAGTTCCTGCACCTATTTTTTTTACAAAAAAAGCACTGGATTTGTATAATACACACCGCTTCCAAAATTCCATTTAAAGGTAAAGGTTCCCCCAGTGTAAAGCCTAGTCATGTCCAACTCTAGGGGCCGTGCTCATCTCTGTTTCTAAACTGAAGAGCTGGCGTTTGTCCATAGACAGTTTCCATGGTCATGCGGCCAGCATGACTAGGCACCTGAGCACACAGAACGCCACTAGCTTCCCACCAAGGTGGTAACTATTTATCTACTTGCATTTTTGCATGCTTTCACTGCTAGGTTGGCTGGAGCTGGGACAAGCAATGGGAGCTCACCCCAGCGCACGGATTTGAACCGCCAACCCTGCGGTCAACAGGTTTGTCAGCTCCGCGGTTTAACCCACCGTGCCAAAATTCCAGTTACCTTCTGCAAAATACAGCTTCCCCCCCATATACGTGGATCTGGTTTCTGCAGTTTCCATACTTTTAGGGGGGGTGGAACGGAACCCCTATGGATATGGGGAAGGGGCACACCTGTAAATAACTTTTTTAAAGCACAGAACACGCAGATCTGCAGCCTTGAAACATGGCATTTTCATAGGCAAATTGCTCCTGTAATTAGAACCACCCAAATGTAGAAACAAAGAGGAGAAGAGGCCAAAAATGTCATTGACGGGCTCCTCAACAACACACTGCTTGGCCTCAAAGGGAGGAAGCAGCTTACTGACTAGACACCTGTGACTTCTGGATCCAGATGCTTTCCTGTTCCTTAGTAAGAATCGCACTGCCAGCAGGACGTGGCAGAAACCACGATTAAATGCACGCAGTCAACGAATGCTTACATTGGAGACTGACTAGAGGGGAAGAAAAACTGAGCCAAAGAACACAGGTTCTGTCAATGTCAATAACTGATGGCTGAAATACAGGGGGGAAATCTGCAGTTGTTGAAGTGGTTCCCTAGAGTTGCCTATCTAACACCACACACACACACACAAACAGAAGCAAGGCAGCTGTACAAACACAGCTTCCAGGGGCGCCTGGATGAATTTCCAGATGTGTTTCCCAGATAGCTGCTGCTGGTCAGCTGCTCATCAAATCAGCTTCCTACCATCCTCATCGCATCACAGGTGCCAAGCGGAACATAAAGCTACCAGAACGGTCCCGATGAACATAGAGCTCAATAAACACTCCAAAAGGTGGGGGTAATAAAAACAGGGGCTTGAGTAGCTGGACAAGTGAAACTGTTTTTTGTCTCGTAAAGCTCAGTGGATCCTTATAGGGTGTCATTTTAAGAAGTGGGTCCTGGTGCTGAAAAGTTTAGAAACCACTGCTTTAGACGGAGGAGTTATCACACACCAACCATATACAACCACAACTCTTTCCTTCAACAATAAATCAGCAACCGACCAAAGCAGTTAGGCAAGTCCGCTTGGAGGCCAGTTCTGATGTCACAACAGCCAAATGGCTTCCCACACTTTGTAGCACCAGGTTGGTTGGCAACCTTCAGTCTCGAAAGACTATGGTATAAGCCTACAGTACCCGGTATTCCCAGTCAGTCTCCCATCCAAGTACTAACCAGGCCTGACCCTGCTTAGCTTCCGAGATCAGACGAGATCGGGCGTGTGCAGTGGACCCACTTTTTAAAACCACACTCTGGCAGGACCTGCCTAGCTTTACAACACTGGGGGGGAAAAAAACTTTCACTCAATCCTCTGTTTTTATCCTTTTTACTATGGTGGGGGGGGGGAACAGCCTCCCGGAGCACTTGTTGAGCTCCAAGTTCATTGGACTGGGATCATTCTGGTGGCCTTGTGGTCTCCTTCGATAAGAGCTGAAGCACGGTTGACTGCTTGTGAGTAAATGCACATATGTGGCTCAGTTTTGCTTTCCAAAGAGCTCAATACATGTTCCTTGTCAGCTTGGCGGGCGAGGGGGGGAGTCTTAGAACCCTAGTGGAAGATGCAAGCAATTGTTCCAGGAGAAAATGCTGAGTTTGATGGACGGATGGCTTGCGACACATGCCAGTTCTTTTCATGTGTCTGTACCCATCTCTCTGTGTGCACATAGTGTCCTCCCCATGACATCCCAGGAGAAAATAAATATTCTCTATTTAGTACATTTGGAAAGCTTCAGGGAACATTTTCACTTCGCTGCGGTGAAGAGCGAACCCTCCGCTCACGGCTGATAAGTTCCCTCATCTGCATCCCAGAGTTGCAAAGGAAATGAGCTGTTTTCCTTCCTGCCTCTTCTGTAGAGGGGGCCCCTTTTAATAATGGGATCTTGCTATGACGCCATCCTTAGGACAGTTGCGTGACTGTGTGGCATCTAGCCAAAGCCAAGCTTTGTGTACTTCTGTAGTGTCACTTTCAAAAGGCTTCCCTCCCGTGAGATCGGAAATGTCTTGGTACAGGACATGTAGTCCAGAAACCATCTTTGCTGGGTTGTAGCGTGTCCCCAGTTATATAACATGCACTCATTGGCTCTCAGGAGTCCAGTTTGCAAAATATTTGTGTCCAATTTAGTCCTGCCCCAGAAATGCCTGTCTCTCTGGGGTCATATTTTGGAATACAGCAAAGAGTTGTTTTGTGCTTTGCCCTGTTACTGGTTTGTCCTCCCAGTAAGTGGAAAGTGACCAAGATATTTTTACTAAGCCTGTAAGATCCCCAAGCATCAACTGCATTAGTTAAAAGAGTGTGCATTATTAAACTCTAAACAACATATGACAGTGGGGACAAATGGGGACAAACCAGGTCACTTCTATCTTCATATAAAGCTGAGGACAGGGGTTGTGGTCTCAGCACAGGATGGGTGAATGGGAAGGGCAACCTGAAGGGTGTTTCACCCCGTTGTCCCCAAAACTGGAAGTATCTCCTACTTAGGCAGAAACAGACAGCCAGGATGGTGTAGTGGTTTGAGAGTTGGATTTAGACCTGGATCCAAATTCAAGTCCCCACTTAGCCATGAAGCTTCCTGAGTGAACCCTTGGGCCAGTCACTCTCCTCTCAGCCTAATCCACCTCACAGGGTTGTTGTGAGAACAAGAGAAGGGAAGGAACACTATATCCCACCCTGAGCTCCTTGGAGAATGGGTGGTATAAAAATGTGAAAAATAAACATGCTTCCTTTGCCAGTTGCAGGAGAGGATATTTTCAGTTTCCAAAGGACTCAAGACAGAGAAGCAGGTGTCCATTTACATGCAAGTAATCGACCATGCCTTGGTCCACTCTGAGGGGCAGGCCTAGGGGAACTTATTCTCATCAGAATGGTCCCAATCCAATGAATGCAGGCCTCAACACACTCTCGGGGCAGATGTGTTCCAACCTCCAAGAAGTATTGAGCCCTATGGAAAGGGCAACTGAGTCACACATGTGCATTTACTCATGAGTAGGTGACCATGCCTTGGCTCTTATTGAAGGGCTAGCAAATGGGAACACAAGGATAGCAGAATGAGATCCACGTTCATTGGCTCGGGGCCAAACACTCGAGAAGGTGGTCCCCAACCATCGCAGTAAAAAGGATAAAAACAGGGGCTTGAGCAGCTACTAAAGTGAAACTTTGTTTTAGTCTTGTAAAGCTAGATGGGGCCCAGTAGAGTGTCATTTTAAAAAGTGGGTCCTGATGCTAAAACGTTTGGGAACCACTGACCTAGGCCATCACCATCCCCAAGCTACCTGAGTGATAGCATAGTGCTCATGTTACATTAAGGCCATCAATCCTATGCCAAACGTCCCTGTTCCTCCTTGCTAAACATAGTGAAACTGACTTCACAGTAAGTGTGCATAGCCTGGCACTCCAATATACCTTTTAAAGAACTATCTGGGATATTTTTTAATCCATTTGTTTTAAACCACTGCAATCCAGTCCCAGAAGTTGGGATAAAATGAGCTACCTCTTGAAAAGAATAATAAGTTTCAAAGCAGAAATAAGCAGCAAGAGAAGAACACACTCTAATGAAGAAACTTAAAGCATGTTTTGATATAGGGTCAGTGAGAGGTGGTCAGCATGAGTTTTTGCACTTCAGAACTGACTACATCAATGAGAACCACACCAGTGAACTCAGTTTCACTTTGAAATACTACTTCCGCACCAAGCAGACCTTCCACTAGCAAAAGCACCCATAATTCTTTCAAGGGATCTTCAGAGCTCCTATAAAAGGAACTGAAGTAGACAGCTCATTTCTTTAAAAAAAAAAATATGGATTAGAATCTCATCGTTAAAGTGAATCCAGAGGCATTTCCAGGGGATCCTCACAGCGTTTGTAGTTCTGAAGTGCTTAAAAAAGCCAGCTCAGACAATCCCTTCCACATTCTTCCAAATGCTGCTTGTCTGGGATTCGGAGCGCTCATTATGTCTGCAGCTGGTTTTAACCAAGTGAGCAGCCTGGCCTGGTGCATTTCAAAAATGCCAAAAATTCAGAAGACATTTTGCAGGACTGTTGGAAGGCCAGCCACAAGGAAACTTTGAACACAAGCCACAACTTTTCTCATCTCTTTAATGGAAGATTATTTTAAGGGCAACAACAAGCACATGCAAGAATCTGGAGGGCTGCCAGCTCTCCGGGAGGGTGTTAAAAACCTGCACTTTTGCTGCCAGGGTTTATACCCAACAGCTTAAATCAGAAACTCTGGGTGGGGATGGAAGCAGGAAGTTCCGAATCCATGTGGCATTCCTAAAATGCTTTCAGAATTGCAAAGCCAAGCACAATCCAGGGCTTATGAGCAAAGGCAAGAGAGACAAAGGAGTAAGGATGCCTACATCGTGAGCTGTCAGCTGCATAACCAAGGAGAGCATGTGATTCAGAATGAATTGAAGCACACAGGCCTGAGACTTCACTCACCCAGAAGGAAAAGTGGAGGGGAAAGCTTTGATATGCCTGTCATCATTCTGGCTTCTCTTGCCTGTGGCTTCTGTGCAATTCCGTTAGCAGCCCTGTGAAGATGGCGTTAACCCCGGTTGCTGGAATTGTTCCTTGACTGCGCCACTTGCTCTTGATTGGCAAGAGCACTGAGCATGTGTAGCCAGAATGGTGTAGTGATTCAGGACTTAGGGCCCAATCCTATCCAACTCTCCAGCACTGGTGCAGCCCCAAGGTAAGGGAACAAATGAAGGCCTCTGTGACTACCTCCCCACCACAGGATGCAGTGCATGCCCCAATGGCACAGCTGAACTGGCACTGGAAAATTGGATTTGGCCCTTAGACCTGAAAGATTCAGGTTCAGATTCCCACTCATCTATGAAGCTTCCTGGGCAACCTGGGGTCGGTAACTCACTCTCAGCCTCACCTATCTCACAGGGTTGTTGCGAGGACAAGAAGAGGGAAAGAACCATGCACATTGCCCCAAGCTGTGGAGAAAGGGCGGTATAAACAAGTGAAAAACAAAATAATTTAAAAGGAATGAGAGGTGAGATCAGTAGCGCCGTCCCATCCATAAGGTTGACTGACATGGTCATCTCTGGTATGGGATGGGGGCACCTACCATCCACTCTCCTCCTCTTCCCACTGCTTAGCTCTGAGAAGGAAAGGGGAATGGAACTGAAGACAAAGTGTGGAGGACCAGGGAGGAGAGTTTCCTTTTCAAAGCAGAACAAAAAGGAGGGGTGGTTAGGGCATGCATGTATAAGGGGAAGTGGCATTAAGGATTTGGTGCATTAAAGAGCCACACATGGATTGGGGTGGGGGCTGCAGTGTTTGGCACACAGCTTCAGGCACAGGAGGTCTCCCTGATCTTTGGCCCTGGTCATTAGTCAGACTCCAAGAAGACAAGTCTATGAACAGCTTCCAAGCACAGCAAGACATAACCAGAAGCCATGACTGTGCATACATGGCTATTTATGGTCAGATCATAAGTATTCCAGCAAGAAACATGGCAGTCCTCTCCAAACGCTCTAAAAAATATAACACACCAGGTGAAGCACCCTGTTTAGCTATGCTGGGACACAACAAGATGTAGAACAGATTATGCTTTCAAATCCGTATGACCCTCCTTTCCTCAAGCTCCCGGCCTTGAGTAAGGATCCTCCCAGCTGTACAAAATCAGTCCACTGCAGTTCTTGCCAAGATGCTAGCACACCAGTCCTTTCTCCTTATCCTGCCATGATTTCAATACAGAAACCTCCATTACACCCACAAACTTAAAGGAAGAGGAGGCAGAACCAAAAAAGTGCATACACACACGACATGATTGACACCCAAAACTAGCATATTTAGCTTTGGCCATACATTAGGAGAAAGTGTGAATGCTTAGCACAGATGCTCACTATGCCCTCTCCCATCAAGGGCAAACCACATCCCCATCATTTAAGGTTCTCTCTTCAGTAGTTGCCTTGAAAACATCTCATCTCCCATCCAGTCCCCATTTCCTCCTAGCTCTATTTCCAATCAGGCATGGCGCCCAAGGGGAGGAATTGAGAAATACATATGTTCAGCTAGGATTAAGTTCAATTAACACTTGTCACCAACAAGCTACCCACTCACAAGAAAGATGGCATAGGAAAAGGTGTGTAGTTGAGACAGAGCAGAGGTCTGGAATGTCTCCTGCAACAAGATTGCTCAGATGCTGCCTCTGAAACTTTTTCAAAGAATTTAGTCAAGAACAGCATCCGGCTCAGCTGGAAGCAAACTGAGAAATTCGCCTAAGGACATGAGCTCATGTCTAGGCCATTACCTATCCCAAGGCTGTCTAAGAAACAGTACATAACTCACATTTCACTAAGGCTACAAGCCTACACAAATTTACCTGAGAGTTAAATCCTAGCAAACACTGTAGCAGTTAATTCAATTTTTCAGTGTTTATACCTTTGTTTTCAATGACTGCAGCCCACCCCCAAAATCTGTTATGAAGTGAGCTAGATGTTTACATGACATATAATAAGTTTTAAAGTAGGAATAAGTGGTAGGGCAGAAAACACCCCTTTCATTCCACAGTCTTAGTGGGGCATGGCTACAGTGAGGTTATGGTGAGCTCCTACACTTCCAAACCAACCACAACATAAGAACAAAGAAAACTGCTTCCTACCAAGTCAGACCATTGGACGATGTAGCTCAGTATTGCCATCAGTTATTTGATTGTCTCTGTAAACCACTTTGTGAACTTTGCGTTGAAAAGTGGTATATAAACACTTTAAATAACCACAACAACATTGTCACCATGGACTGGCAGCCACTGTCCAAGTCTTCAGACAGAGGTCTTTCCCAGACCAACCTGGAGATGTCAGGAATTGAATTTGGGACTTTCTGCATACAAAGAAGGAACTCGAGCAGCACATGACAACAAAATGCTATGGCAAATATTCTGTTTTGTTTTGTTTTAAGACATCCTTCCCTACTCACAACAGAGCTGCCCAAAAGGTGGATTCCCACCCACTGCCTTTTCAATGCAATGAGCAGAATGTGAAGGGATGGCAAACTTCCAATCCTCTTTAACAACTGCAAGTATAGAACTTTGCGTGCTAATTCCTATAGATTAATTCATCATTCGGACAGGGCTCTTTATGGGTAATTCTCATTTGATGAAGAAACAGGAGCCCTATGGCACAAAGCATTCACCAGGTAACTTTACAAGGTGAATGGGGAAGGGGGAACTTTACCAGGTGAAACTTTCCACCACCACATATCTGTGCCAGGGGTATTCCCTGTTGAACTTTTGCTTGAGGAAGACACAGCTGGGGGGGGAATAAATTGAACTTCTAGCTCCCATGACAATGTAAAACATTGGACAAGAAGCAAAAATAAGAAAACTCATCAGGTGAAGGTTTCCACTACTGTTCAACCCAGCATATCTGTTCCAGGGGCATTACCTGTTGAACTGTCACCCGATAAAGGCACAGGAGTCTCAGAGGAGAAGAAGCATAATTCTGGGATAAAACACCTGCCTCGCGTGAAAAGGTTCCAAAGTCCAGACAGGGCAGAGAAAAATCCCCACATGGGACCTCAATGTGCCACTACCAACCACCATCAAGAATTAGATGCACAAGTGTTTTGACCCAGCATAGGCTTCCACCTACCCCCAGGCCTGCATGTGGAAGACAGCCAAGATGGTGTAGGGGTTTGGGAGTTGGATCAAGACCTGAAAGACCCAGGTTCAAATCCATGCTCAGCCACGAAGCTTCCTGGGTGACCTGGGGCCAGTCACCATCTCTCAGCCCCACCTACCTCACAGGCTTGTTGCGAAGACAAAAGGAGGGAAGGAACCACAGACACCACCCAGAGCTCCTTGGAGGAAGGATGGTATAAAAATGTGAACAGGCTGGATCAGGCCAAAGGCCCATCTCATTCAGCTTCCTGAATCTCACAGTGGCCCACCAGATCCCTCTGGGAGCACACAAGACAATCTGCATCCCAGTGCCCTCCCTTGTATCTGGCATTCGGAGATAGCCTGCTGTAAAACCAGGAGGTTGCACTTATCCATGGCTTGTAACCTGCAATGGACTTTTTGTCTAGAACAGTAATTCTCACACATTTAGCCCCAGGACCCACTTTTTAGAATGAGAATCTCTCAGGACCCACCGGAAGTGATGTCATGACCGGAAGTGACATCAGGCAGGAAAATTTTTATCTATCCTTGGCTGCAATCCTACCCACACTTACCCAGGAGTAAGTCCCATTGAATATCACTGTTAAAAGAATATACAAAGTAGCTTGTTAAAAGTACAGTTTTGTAACATTTCCCCAAACGCAGTTACATACCATGGTAGCATCAAGCCTAATATATTAAAAATAAAACATCGAAATGACTGGGGACCCACCTGAAATTGGCTCACGACCCACCTAGTGGATCCCGACCCACAGTTTGAGAAACACTGTTCTAGAAACCTGTCCAATTCCCTTTTCAAGGAGCTAAGCCACACATC
The DNA here is from genome assembly GCF_035046505.1 of Tiliqua scincoides. NCBI lineage: Eukaryota > Metazoa > Chordata > Lepidosauria > Squamata > Scincidae > Tiliqua > Tiliqua scincoides. The sequence goes on from NC_089834.1 coordinate 8,065,626, forward strand.
ATCACCATATCCTGTGGCAAGGAGTTCCAGAGACTAATTACACTTTAATTACTCAAATTTCTAATTATAAAAGAAATGTTTTCTTTGGTCTGTTCTAACTCCCCCAGTGCTGCATTTGCAGCCAAGCCAGGGAGAGGGAGCCCCTCCTGCATGCACCCTAGGTGGGGGAAAAAATGCATACCCAAAAGCCACATCAGGGGAAGCCTCCCACCATCATCCACCCAGCTCAGGGCCCTATAACAGGAGATTTGCTGGGGGGGGGTGAGTGGCAGGCAATGAAATGGGGGGGCTCCTTGCACCCCCTAAGGGAGCCCCCCTCTCCTTCCTTGCACCCACAGCCAATGCTTTTTGCATGCACCCCATATCAAAAATGCAAGAAGGGAAACTGAGGAATTAACCCTTTCCCTCCCAGCAGCTGTCAATCATTTCTCCCCCCCACTGCAGCCCCTCCCTGGAGAGGGGAGGCTCAGCCACTGACCCACCTCTCCTCCTTCCCAGCCACCCCCCACCAAAGTTGCCCCCTTCCCCTCCAGCCCCACTTACCTTCCCCCCAAACACCCTCCACTCAAACCCTCTTCCTGCTCCTTCACTCAGCTGCCAGGCCCAGGAATCCCTCCCCACCAGCTCCACCCATATCCCAGAAGCCGCCACCACCGCTCTAGCCTTCCAGGGCTCGCTCTTCCTCCGCATTGTGAGCAGGGATGAGCATAGAGTGCGAGGACTAGAACGTCTACACACACACACTTGCAGATTCCATTGGAGTGATTGCAAAGGGTTGTGGCTGCTTGCATGAGCTGGAGCTCATTCCTTGCTTGCTAATTAGTTTTTTTTTTAAGTGCATCAGTTTTTTTTGAATGCTTTATTTTTTATTTTATGCAATTTTTTTTTAAAAAGTAACAAAAAAGGGTACTGCATAACTATAACACTATTGCAAGTATCTCTTTTTTACTTTTAAATATAAGTTACATTATAAGTTATATAATGTTATAACGTTGCATTATAAGTTACATATTTTAAAACAAGAGGAGGAAAGTGTATCCGTTTTTGTGTTTTTTAGTCTCTGTAAATTAAAAACTAACAAAAAGAGCATTGCATGGATGTAGTCTTTTATGCAATTACATATTTAAAAGACAAAGAGGGAGAAAGTGGATCAGTTATTTTTTAACGCTTTATTTTTTTATGCTCTGTAAATTAAAAAAAACTAACAAAAAAGGGTGTTATGTAGCTGTAATACATAGCAGTGTTTCTCACACATTTAGCACAGGGACCCACTTTTTAGAATGAGAATCTGTCGGGACCCCCTAAGTGACATCATCAAGCAGGAAATTTTTAACAATCCTAGGCTGCAATCCTACCCACACTTACCCAGGAGTAAATCCCATTTACTGTCATACTTCCCATGCATTTTGGGAAATGTTACAGACCTGTATTTTTAACAAACTGTTAGGTACTGTATATCCTTTTAACTATACCTAATAGTTTGTTAAAAATACAGATCTGTAACATTTCCCAAAATGCAGCCGCATACCATGGTAGCATCAAGTCTATTAAAAATAAAATATTGAAATGAATCGGGACCCACCCTGAAATTGGCTTGCGACCCACCTGGTGGGTCCCGACCCACAGTTTGAGAAACACTGCTTTATAGCATATATCTTTTTTCTTTTAAATATGGGACGTTATCATTTCATTATAATGCCATTAGTAATTTCATTTTCTCTGTAAGCCGCTTTGTGAACTTTTTGTTATAGCAGTATATAAATACTTTTGTTGTTAAGAAGAAGAAGAAGAAGTTACATATTTAAAAGAAAAATGGGGGAAAGTGGGGGAAAAGATTAATAAACAATCAAAACATTAGTCAGTAAACCTACACACTTCATGCTAAAGAGCTCAGGATTGGGCTCTATGGGCCCAATCCTATCCAACTTTCCAGTGCTGGTGCTGCTGTGTCTATGGGGTATGCACTACTTCCTGTGTTGGGGAGGCAATCACAGAAGCCTCCTCAAAATATGGGAAAATTTGTTCCCTTACCTTGGGCCTGCATTGCAGCTGCACCAGTGCTAGAAAGTTGGATAGGATTGGGCCCTTAGTCTCCTGAGCTCAGTGGGACTGACTCCTGCAAAGGACTGGTTGGCAACCTTCAGTCGCAAAAGACTGTGGTATAAGCCTACAGTACCCTATATTCCCGAGCGGTCTCCCATCCAAGTACTAACCGGGCCTAACCCTGCTTAGCTTCCAAGATCAGATGAGATCAGGCATGTGCAGGGTAACAGTTGCTGCTGCATGAAAACAAACACGCAAAGCCACCTTATTTATTCCACCCGGCTGAAATTCTGCATGCAAAATATGTGTTCGACCACTCAGCTGCACCCTTCTCAAGATTTCTAACACATTCAGCCAGGCTCTCCACCTCCGGGGTAGCGCCAAGACACAAACCCCTAACCATGAATACACTAGCCAGCATCATTCACCTGTAGCAATGCACAGAATTAAATTTATATTTTAAAAAATGTATATTAAAAGCCACCATCCTTTCAAATCAAGAGGCAGATCTTTAAAATTAAAAAAAAACAAAACCCGAACAAATAAGAGCACAAGAGGATTGGGTCCATGTTAATGACACATTTTGAATCTGCTCCCTTGGGAAATGGTGACAGGTCTGAAGTTCTCAGCCTCATGGCTGTGTAGATAAGTTCTAACCTTTAGAAATGTCGCCAGCTCTGACAATTGTCCTTCAGTCTGTGCCACCAGACCAGACCCTGTACACAATAGTGCTTAGATCAGTCTGATGGTCATATGATGTTTACCCTTGCAAACTAATTTTTGACTTGTGCTAATTTTAACTCTTTCCCAACCTTGAGTTGATTAGAGAAGGAAGTAGTATCTTCCTCAGTGTGCTTTTGCCAGAATTTCTGGTTAAAAACATTGTTATTTATGGTACAGAGGAAGATGCTGCCCACTAAGTCCACTGGTCCATTGAGCTCAGCATTGTGTACTGTCCTCTGAATGGCAGAGGCTCTTCAGGGTTTCGGATGGGGATCTTTTTTACCCTAACTAAAGGATCTGGGTTGCCATCTAAGGGCCCAATCCTATCCAATTTTCCAGTGCCGATGCAGCTGTGTCAATGGGGCATGCGCTACATCCTGTGAAGAAGAGGCAGTCACAAAGGCCTACTCAAACTAAGGGAACATTTGTTCCCTTACCTTAGGGCTGATTTGCAACTGCACGGGTGCTGGAAAGTTGGATAGGATTGGGCCCTTAGTGGGCTCCCTAGCTCATGGTTGTGGATGGTCTCCGGGTGCTGCTTCCCCACTCCCTTCCATGCAATACTTCACATGCCACTCCACTTCCTCCCATTAGCCTAAAACAGGGGTCTCTAAACTTTTAGGCCAGAGGGCCACATCAAATATCATGGTGTCAAGAGTTGGGAAAATAAATAAATTTTAAATATAACATTTAGGACACAATCCTATCCTGTGCTGGAACAGGCAAGCCAAGAGGCTTGTGCTGCATCCAGCACAGGATTGTGGCCATAAGCGGCTCAGTCAGAGGCAAGGGGAAACATTTCCCCTTATCCCTGGGTAAGGGCCACTGGCCCCTATGGGTCTCCTCGGACTTGCACCACCTCCCAAGATGGCGCAAGTCCGAGGAGATCGGCGCAGCTTGAAGCCACTCCTGGGAACAGGAATTGGGATCTGGCATAAGGAGAAGGCAGCCGGCATGGAGGCTTATGTCAGCCTCTGCAGGCCAGCGCTTCTCATAGCGCCAGCCCGGATTCCTCCCAAGGAGGCACAAACCAAGGGGCATGCGTTGTCCCAAGGACACGTTTGGATTGAGCCCAAAAGTAAATACATTCGAAAGCCTCAGAAGGCCTAAGGCGTTCAAGATGGCTCAAAAACGTCACTTCTGGTTTTTCAGGAAAACCAAGAAGTGATGCTTTTAGGCCTTTAGAAGGCATTCTGAAGGGAGGCGCAAGGCTTCCCTGGTCCTCAGAGAACCCTCCAGACACAACTGGAGCACAGCTCTGGTCACATTCGGTTGAGTGGGCCAGAGGCTTGCCACAGGCCGGATAGAGGCTTGTCACAGAGTGCATCTGGCCCCTGGGTCAGGGTTTGGAGACCCCTGGCCTAAAAGATAAGGAGAAGGTGTCACCCTCCTCAGCTCCCACATCTGAAGCCAGCCACCTGCTTACCACAGTTCTGGACTTTTACCTGCCTAGCCCCACAGGCTGCCTGAGAAGAGGACCCTCACATTGGGGGCTGTTGTTTGTTGTTGCTGTAGCCTTAGCCTGTGCTCAGGTGGCATGTTGCAAGGCCTCTCAGCAAGCCACCAGTCACCTCTGAGGCACAGTGAAGCCATGCTGGTGTCCAGGGTGCCATAGCCAGAAGGAAGGCAGCCCTGACTAAGGTGGCTTCAGAGCTCTCCAGCGATCCTGGGACGGTGCTGGAGGGTGATGCTTCTCTAAGTTCTCCCTGCTCCATCCAGGTTGACTGGTGGCACAGCCTCGCAACAGCTCAAAGAGGTCCATGTTGGCCAGTTCGCCACAGGAGTCGGTTCCTGGTAATTCCAGAGTTGGGCAACCATGTTAAAAACAAAACATTGCCGTTTTTCCAGATTACTAATAGTCCTTTTGCCAAAACCTCTCAAGGAATTTTTCCCTCCGTTGCTTTGCTTTGTGGGACTCCATTCTGGTACCAGACTGGCCTGTGCATCAGTGGTGTCACTGGGGTTTGCGGCATCCGGTGAGGGAGGCCAGCACATCATCCCAATGTTGGATCTGCTTCCATGCGGAGCAATGCCCTGGCAGTGGGCATGGCGATGCGCCAGTGCCCCAATCCCACTGGTTTCTTGGCTGTAACGTTTGATAGAATAGAGATATTTCAACACGGTTTGTTTCATTGCATTCTTCATGAATTGATGCATCCAGTAATGTATAACGTGATGGTATTATTCAAAAATACAAAGATTTCAATAGTGGTGTCGCATCCCCTCCCATGCACATCTCCCAGTACAACCCACACCCCCACAATCCCTTAGCAATGCTACAGCTGTGCATTCAATTGTATGACATCACCACAGGCACAATCCTAACCCCTTATGTCATTACTTTCCAGCACTGGCATAGCGGTGCCAATGGGACGTATGCTGTATCTTGCAGTTGGGCGTCACTCACAGAGGCCTCTTCAAAGTAAGGGAATGTTTGTTCCCTTATCTCAGAGCTGCATTGCCCTTATGTCAGTGCTGGAAAGGGATTGCGCCCCAGGTCTCTCATCTTGCATGTCAGTTTGGGACTGCCTCTGACCTAGTGACTCCACTGAAAATGGCAGAACTTGAAGCTGGGACCCTTTGTACGCAAATAGGTTGCTCTGTCTCTGAGCTGCAGCCTCTCCCTCCCTCCGTGGATACCCAAGGAAGTCACATCCCTAAAGGGAAAGCCATTCTGAGTAGGAAAAGCATGTGAAACCTTTGTGTATATTTGTTCACCTGACAACTGACAGTCACATGTTATATGCACACACTCTCTGAGAAGCTCTGATTTGCCCCTGCAGCAGTTGCACAAAAGCAAAAGGTTGTTGCTTTTTCATTGTCAAAACCACCTATCCAGGATGCTAAAAGTCTTCCACCCCCCCACCCCCCAAAAAAAACACTAAAAAAGCCAAGAGAATAAGCAGTGGATCATTGTAACCTTGGGATTGAAATAGTTTACTCCCCTCTGCCAGGAACAGCCTTAGACAATCAACATAATTAAGGAGAATGATAATGGCTCCTGGGAGATGCCTTCACCTTTGTGCATGTATTTCTTGCCTGGAAGCAAAGCTGTTTCCCTTTGATATTTATCAGATATGGTGGAGACTAAGGGCACAATCCTAACCAGGTCTACTCAGAAGTAAGTCCTATAGTGTTCAATGGGACTTACTTCCAGGAAAGTGAAGTTAGGATTGCAGCCTAACACAATTAGGACGCAATCCTAACCCCTTATGTCAGTGCTTTCCAGTACTGACATAAGGGCAATGCAGCTCAGAGGTCAGGGAACAAACATTCCCTTATTTGAGGAGCGCTCCGTGAGTGACACCCAAATGCAGGATGCAGCACATGTCCCATTGGCACTGCTATGCCAGTGCTGGAAAGCACTGACATAAGGGGTTAGGATTGTGCCCTTACTCACCTTGCAGGGATCCTCAAATCCATCACTGGCATACAAGCACATATCACAGGTTGTTTGTTTATATAATACCATCAATGTGTATGACATTTGACAGTGAAGCAGCAGATCCCTGTCCGAAGGAGCTTACAATCGAGATATCAGCACAAGGGGGAGACCAATGCATCAGAGAAGGGGAGAGTTGATCACCCCAATAGCAAAACAAACTGTGACAGCACAAGGAGCTCGTCCTTATGAAGAAAAGCTACATCATTTGGGGCTTTTTCATTTCAAAAAAGGGTGACTAAGGCTTTATAACTTATATAAGAGATATAACTGAGGACCCAATCCTATCCAACTTTCCAGTGCCAATGCAGCTGTGCCAATGGGGTGTGTGCTGCATCCTGCAGCGGGGGGGGGGGGGGAATCACTGAGTCTTCCTCAGGGGATGAGAATGTTTATTCCCTTACTTCAGGGCTGCATCAGTTGGATAAAAAGTTGGATAGGATTAGGCCCTGAGGCTCATAAAATAATGCATGGTATGGAGAGAGGAGAGCGGATAGAGATCAGTTATTTCCCCTCTCTCCCATAGCACTAGAACCTAGGGGCTCTTCCATTGAGAAAACTGATTGGCAGGAGATTTAGAACAGACAAAAGGAGGTACTTCTTTACATGGTACATGTTTAGTCTGTGGAATTCCTTGCCACAAGGTGCGGTAGTGGCTACTCGCTTGGATGGCTTTAAAGGGGGATTTGTCAAATTCATGGATGGCTACTTTAGTCCCAATGGCTATGAGTTGCCTCTGAATGTCAGTCGCAGGTAGGAAAGAAATCTGCCTTTCGACCCTGCTTCTGGGATTCCCTGAAGCAGCTGGTGGGTCACTTTTAGATGGGCCTTGAGCCTGATGCAGCACAGATCTCACTATGTTTTTAGTAGCCACACTTTCCTTCTTGCTCCCCACTTTCCCTTTGTTGGAACAGCAACTGAAATGGCAAACCAGCAACTGAAACCTTGGTAGCTTGTATCTGTTGCCACCATTCCAGGCTACAGAAACCAGGCAGAGGGAAGGCACATGGGGGGAAAAACCCTCCCAGGAGAACACAGTTTCCCCCTTTACCCCTTCCTGATCCCAGATGTATTCTGAAAAAGGAACCAGTGCCATTTCCCCCCAACATTTTTCTCCAACAGTAAACTTTTTTGGTATCATCAAAACTTATTTAGTTATCTTATAAATTTTGTGGGTTTTTTTCTGTACCAGAGCTTCCCCAACATTTTAGCACCAGGACCCATGTTTAAAAACTACAGTCTATTGCGATCCAATAGACAAAAAAAAGAGATGTAGAAAGAAATCATATTTTGTATCTTAATAATAATAATTAATGAATTTTTAGTTAATAATAATCAGGGCCCTGCCCTCCCGGGGCTGCTGGAGACCTTACATATAGTACATTTGTGTAGACATTTGCTAGACTCTTCCAGGAAATGGGGGTCAAGGACTGTTTTCCCCCAAAGCTTTACAGTCATTTCAGGGTACCCAGAGGCTGAATTGGAGAGCACAGTGTGCAGTTAGAGACTTACAAAGAATTGTGCTACAGGGCCTTTGGGTGTGATATATTGTAGGTCTCCAGTGATTTTTGAATCCATCCTTGTATTCCAAGGAAATGAATCACTGAAATCAAAGAGTCAAGTTACAGTACTTGTGACAAATTCCGATCCCATCCATTTTCAGTGGGGCTTAGTCATGACTAATGTTCTTCGTCCATGACCTTAGTTCCATAGATAAGAGAAACTCACTTCCAAACCCCAATCACCCTATTTATTTCTCCCCTGTGTGTGCAAACGGCCACGACTGTACAAAAATTGCAGAAGCAACGGATGTGATGAGCTGGTGTCAGTCGCCTATCGGGGGAGTGTAAAATGAAGCAACCTGGGAAACATCTGACACAATTAGTGTTTATTTTTGTCACAAATTCCTCCATTCATGTGATTCTGAAAGAAAAACTGACCAAAAAACAAAATCAAAGTACAGTAAGTTCTTGGTGCAATAGAATATAATCAACTGACCCACAGGAACTTCCACTTTTTGGGAATGGGTCCCAAAAGGGTCCACTTTTTGCTTCCTACTGAGGGCAAAATCCTAACCAGGTCTACTCAGAAGTAAGTCCTATTTTGTTCAGTGGGGCTTACTCTCAGGAAACATAAGAACAGCCCCACTGGATCAGGCCATAGGCCCATCTAGTCCAGCTCCCTGCATCTCACAGTGGCCCACCAAATGCCCCAGGAAGCACACCAGATAACAAGAGACCTCATCCTGGTGCCCTCCCTTGCATCTGGCATTCTGACATAGCCCATTTCCAAAATCAGGAGGTTGTACATATACATCATGGCTTGTACCCCATAATGGATTTTTCCTCCAGAAACCTGTCCAATCCCGTTTTAAAGGCGTCCAGGCCAGATGCCATCACCGCATCCTGTGGCAAGGAGTTCCACAGACCAACACACACTGAGTAAAGAAATATTTTCTTTTGTCTGTTCTAACTCTCCCAACACTCAATTTTAGTGGATGTCCCCTGGTTCTGGTGTTATGTGAGAGTGTAAAGAGCATCTCTCTATCCACTCTGTCCATCCCCTCCATAATTTTGTATGTCTCAATCATGTCCCCCCTCAGGCATCTCTTTTCTAGGCTGAAGCGGCCCAAACACCATAGCCTGTCCTCATAAGGAAGGTGCCCCAGCCCAGTAATCATCTTAGTCGCTCGCTTTTGCACCTTTTCCATTTCCATTTCCACTATAAAGCATGGGAGGGGGAATAGGATATGGCATGCACCAGCACTGCTGAACTACCCACCTCTCTGGCCTGATCCATGCCCCTCCCTGCCCTTTTCTGGAGTTCTCGCCTCGTCTTTTTGTCTCTTGTTTTTTGTGTATGTTCCATCCCTCTCTTTCCTGTGACTCTGAGTCTCTTTGGCTGTTGTGATATTATTCTGATATTATTTTGTGTGTGTGTGTGTTGTTAGATATATATGTTGTTGACTTGCTCTCTTCTCTACTGATTCTCTCCAGCATCTTCTCCTGTAATCATGACAATCCTCTATGTCTGTTTTCTTATGTGTCTCCAACTTGGTTCCTGTTTATTGTTCCTCAGTCTCAGGTCTGTGTTCTTTCTTGAATTGTCATTCTGACATTCATGAGGCTTCGTCATAGTGAATTTCTGCATTCTCATCCTGCTCAGTTCGCTTCCACTTCATCTGCTGATGCAGATTCCCTATAATGACACACCCCCATAGTCGTGCCCCATTAAAACTGCAGTGTACAACAGTGTAAAAAATCAACTTTAAATTCCTTCATCAGAGTACTGTATTTTCTTCTCTTGCCACTTGTTCCAACTTTAAAACTTTTCATGCTTCATTTCAAGGTCTAGCTCAGTGTTTCTCAAACTGTCGGTTGGGACCCACTCGGTGGGTCGCGAGCCGATTTCGGGCAGGTTCCCATTCATTTCAATATTTTATTTTTACTGTATTAGACTCGATACTACCATGGCATGTGACTGCATTGGGGGAAATGTGACAGATCTGTGCTTATAACAGGCTATTCTGTATATGCTTTTAACGATGATAGTAAATGGGACTTGCTCTTGGGTAAGTGTGGGTAGGATTGCAGCCTAGGATTGTTAAATATTTTCCTGCTTGATGATGTCACTTCTAGTCATGACATCACTTCCAGTAGGTCCTGACAGATTCTCATTCTAAAAAGTGGGTCCCAGTGCTAAAAGTTTGAGAACCACTGGTCTAGCTCATTTCGTCCCAGACTCTTCAAATTTGGCCACCCCTAAACATATGCCTCTAAGTCCTAGTGTTTGAGTGAAGCAGTTTGAGTATTTCTTAAGCTGTGGGTTGGGACCCACTAGGTGGGTCACAAGCCAATTCCAGGTGGGTCCCCATTCATTTCAATATTTTATTTTTAATATATTAGACTTTGATGCTCCCGTGGTATGTGGGAAATGTGACAGATCTGTACTTATAACAGGCTACCAGGTATAGTCTTTTAACAATGATAGGAAATGGGACTTACTCCTGGGTAAATGTAGTTATTTACCCTGCAATGTGGGTAGGATTGCAATCTAGGACAGTTAAAAAAATTTCCTGCTTGATCATGTCACTTCTGGTCATGATATCACTTCTGGTGGGTCCTGATAGATTTTCATTCTAAAAAGTGGGTCCCAGTGCTAAAAGTTTGAGAACCACTGGACTAGGTAATTTCATCCAAGACTCTTCAAATTTGGCCACCCCTAAACAGTAACATTTGCCCCAGGTGGATTTCCCAGTTTGCCTCCTGTTGAGCCTGATGTTTTTCCAGGCTTAGGTCCTTTGAAAGACATTTCAAAGACAGCACCTGACTGCTTCTGCTGATGACATCATCACTCCTGCTCTAGGTGAAGTCCCTTACCTCTTCTCCCCTGGTTCCCCTCACATCCCTGAGTATATGTGTAACCAGTAAATGTTAACAGTCCACTTCTCACTACTTACCACAGTAACGTTCCTTTAGAATTGGTACAGCATGTTGCAGAGGCGAGTCTGTCAATGATCACTGGGTTAATTCGTTTGGATCATAAGCAAATCAGGTGTTCCAACTAAATAAGGAATCCACACATTCACCCAAAGAAGAATGAGTCATTAACAGTTCTATGACATAAGATCTGCTCTAGCAACAAACCAAAACCGCAGACTTGTTATTTTGGGTGACTGAACCAATTTTATTCCACTGGAGGTGGACATGAGCCTGCGTCTTGTGCATCTTACGCAAACACAGGGCAAAGTACAGAACATGTGTGATTCACCGCAGATCTCATTTTTCTCGAAATCTGAACTTTTGTTTGAACATAGAACAAGTTTCTAGACCTGGCAGCAGGAGAAACAGGTGACGGGTTTGGGAAATAGTCTCAAAAGGATTGGATAAGATGGGAACACCTCTATTTTGCTCCCACCACCTGGAAGGGCTCTGAAGGGATGCTTGCACAGCACGTTCAGGCGCTTGCAAAATTTAGTGCTTTGCACTCCCTCTTGGTGGTTGCGGCAGTGCTGATTCCAGCATTTGGGGAGACCTGGGGCAAAAGCCTGATGAGGGACAACCCCCATGTCTTGCTCAGTCCATGCTTTGGCAGTGGTGTAGCTGGGGGCCCTGGAACCCAGGGCAGTGACATTGTGACATCATACAATATCGTAACATCACTTTTGGGTTCTCCTGGAAGATGAGGAGGCGATAGCTTCACATTCTGGCTGGCATCCCTTTCTTCTCCCTCGGAGGCTCAACAAGGGCCTCCATTCTGGTGGATCAACAGTTTTCAACCACTGTGACGTGGCACACTGGGTGTGCCACGAGGCTGCCTCAGGTGTGTTGTGGGATCAGAGGAGGCAGGCAGCAGCTGCGTGCCTGCGTGCGGGAGAAGTGGCTGCTTTGAGCCTCCCGTGGCAGGCAGCACAAGCAAGGGAGCAGCCAGGGAAGGGGCTGGTCACGGCTGCTTTGCATCCCATGCAGCAGCTGAAGAGTCCGCTTGGAACTTGCTCCTGCTACTGAGCACGACTCGGGCTGCAACCTGATCGTCACTTCCCTGGGAGTAAGCCCCATTGGCTACTACGGGGCTTACTTCTGAGTAGGCATGCATAGGGTTGGGCACGAAGGCGGTTTTTGCCTGCCTGCGTGCTGATTGCCCAACCAGAGTAGCCCGGAGGAGCCAGGAGGTGGGAGCTGCGGAGTGAGTGAGAAGAGGGAGCCAGAAGCAGGCAAGCAGGCACACAGCAAGCGAGTCTTCTAAGGCCCCCAATCTAAGGACTGGCTGGCTGAAAAGGGTCCCTGAAAGTCCCTTTACCTTGCCAGTTTGCCTGCAATCTCCCAAAGCGACCCTCCCTGCACTTTGGGGCTTTTAGAGGAAGGGCGCTGGGCCACAATCCCATCCACACTTACCTGGGAGTAAGCCCCATTGACTATAATGGGGCTTTCTTCTGAGCAGGCATGCATAGGATTGGGCTCTGGGGGTGCTATCCCATCCACACTTACCCGGGAGTAAGCCCCATTGACTATAATGGGGCTTACTTCTGAGCAGGCATGCATAGGAGTGGGCTCTGGGGGTGCTATCGCATCCACATTCACCTGGAAGTATGCCCATTGACATACTTGACAATTTTAGTGCCTTGTCATTGTGCCATGAGCTGAAAAAGGTTGAAAATGGCTGTGGTGGATCAAGAAGCCACTGAAACACTAAGAGGTCACCACCACCACCTTGACTGGACCTCAAGTAGCACTCCCTTACTTGACACTCCAGCCTGGTACCCAGAGCCTAATGCCCTCCTGCCCCCTGCATGCTACACCACTGTGCTTTGGTAAATGTGTGCAGCACATGCTAGCAAACCCCCACATGGTGCCCAGGAACAAGGAAACAGTGGATATGATTCCTCCTCTTTGCTGTCACTTGTAGTTAAAGTGGTGACAGTGAAAAACTCTTGTCCACTGACTGCTTTCCAGCTGTGGAGCCACCCAAGGGTTAGGGAGAAAAATTTTGCAGTTTAACATACCCTAGCCCCTTGCCAGTCCACAGAACTTCCAGAGATAACCTTAAATATGTATGAGTGCGTATATAAAGGTTAATCAGTATTTTGTCTTGAGTCTGTTTCGAACTCAATCAAGACTTTCTTTCCTCCTGCCTCCACAACCGGTGTTAAACGAGTACAGCAAAGCTAGGAAGATTGTGTTTTCTCAGTGAATGCTGCTGCAAACAGTCAGTATGCTTGTCTCACACTTTTGAGCTTTGTTGCACAACTGTTGAAGGCCAATGCCTACATTCCCTCTTGTACACCAGTATTAAAGGTCCAGAAGCTGGATCTTTCCTGTCTTCTTCTGTATCCAGTTAGCAAACCAAATCAAGTTTTGTGGTTAGGTCACCAGGCAATTTTTATGATGGGGCACTTGTGCCTTTAACAGTGGGACTGGAGCAGATTTTTAGCAGATGAGGCTGTTCTCAGGCATGCAGGTTGTCTGAGCAGAAAAACTCCATGGGTAGATGTGAAAAGATCCAGGAGCCCCACTAAGTAAAAAAGTTAGCAACCTTATAAAATGAGAACGCCCATATCACACTCTTCCCACACTATTTGTTTCAGAGCTATCAGACTTTGCATGCTAATGAAGTCACTTCCTTTTGTCCTGTGGCAAAACCACAATGGTTTTATGTGCAGCCCCCAGTGAATTGCTTCCTTTTAAGGAATGGGAACCCAGTCTATTGCATTAATGTTCTGGGGAAATGTGGAACTCTGTGCACCTGAGCAAGTATCAGGTGAGGCAGAGGCTCACCATCTGGGAGATGAGATTATAGGTGGTCGAGTACCTGATGGGATGGGCAAATTCAGGGCAGCTTGACTTGAGCTGAGTCACAAATCTCTGCCCTCCAGCATTTGGGGCTCTTCAGTCTAGAAGAAAGGCGCCTGAGGGGGGACATGATGGAGACATACAAAATTATGCAAGGGATGGATAAAGTGGATAAGGGGGTGCTGGCGTTATCATTGATTTGTATAATGGCAATATAATATTAGCAGTCTTATTCTCAGTACCTTTTCTAATGATCCCAAGCATAGAATTGGCCTTCTTTACTGCCACTGCACATTGGGTCGACATTTTCATCGAGCTGTACACCAGTACCCTGTGTTCTCTCTCCTGATCTGTCACAGACAGCTCAGAACCCATTAGCCCACTGTTTCTCAAACTGTGGGTCAGGACCTACTAGGTGGTTTGTGAACCAATTTCAGGTGGGTCCCCATTCATTTTCAATATTTTATTTTTAATATAATGCTACCATGCTTGTGACTTGATGCTACCATTTCATGTGACTGCATCTGGGGATATTACAACTCTATATTTTTAACAGGCTACTATGTATGTGCTTCGAACAATGATAATAAATGGGACTTACTGCTGGGTAAGTGTGGGTAGGTTTTCAGCCTAGGATTGAGAAAAATTTTCCTGATTGATGATGTCACTTCCGGTCATGACTTCACTTCCAGTGGGTCCCGGCACTAAAAGTTTGAGAACCATTGCATTCTCCTCTATGTGAAGTTTGGGTTTTTTACCCCAATGTGCATGATTTTACACTTACTTACACTGAAACGCATCTGCCATTTTGCTACCCATTCCAGATGTTCTGCCCATTACCAGATGTTGATTGCTTAGCTTCAGGAAAGGGGCATATCATATGCCCAGAACATACTGTAGGGGTTTTCATTGAAAGATGATGGTCTGAGTTGTAGAAACATCATGTCTGTTGGTTTTGTTTTGCTTTGTTTTGAGATGAGGTTAATGGGAAGGCCAGATCTCATTTCCCCGAATCCTTCTAATTTCCCTGTTTTCTCATTCTTAAGAAGTAGGGAGGGCTCTTTCCACCTTGCCACTCTAGGATAAACAGACTTCCTCTCATCTTGGAATGACGGAGTGGAAAGGGGGGGGAAGCAAGGAAGAGAGAAATTGTTTTATTGTTCTCGTGACTGAGGGCAAACTGAAAGCCACAATTGCATCTCCGCACTGGCAGGAAGCCCCTGACAGTAACAGGATGCCAGCGGCTGCCTGGAGAGGCACAAGGCCGAATGTGGTGCCAAGGACACAAGTCTCCCCCACCCAGAGCGAAAACGCAGGTGCCTCGGCACAGAGATGCTTTGACATCATTTGCAAGAACTGGCAAGCACCACTTCAGGTCATGGGTGCCAGGGCTGGCCCAAGACCTCTGGCATCTAAGGTGGTGAGCCAAATATTGCACACTCTTAGCTGGTGGTGTGCTAGTCTTTGCTTCTCTTCATATTGCCTGGATTGGAAAAGGAAGAGGAGGGAAGAGTGGAGCCCACCCCACCACTTCCGTTTCCTCCACACTTCCTTTTCTGATCTGTCCCCATCTTTTTTCAATCCAGGCAGCAGGAGGAGAAGGAGGTACAGTGGAGGCAGATTGGCCCCCCTCCCGGCAATCTGCTGCCTGAGGCGATTGCCTTAGTTGGCCTCATGAATAGGCCAGCCTTGATTATTATGCCTTTAAGCTTAAGAGGCAGGAGAGGGAGTGAGGTTCCCCCCCCAACAGGTAGCCTACTTCCCCCATTCCTGCCTCCCCCCCCCCATTGAAGGCATTTCTCATACGCTCAGAGTGATTTTCCATCCTGCCTTAACTACCATCCAGCCTATAGGATTCAAAAGCTTGCCATCAGACACCCTGTAATATTTTGTTGTTGTTGTTGGTTCTGATAAAGGCATCACTCTTCTTTCATTTGTGGCTTTACCATACAAGAAAGGAATGGTTGGCAAAATGATGGGACATACCACGTTCCACTAAATTGACTGCTTACTGTGACTAGTTTCCATATTCATTGAATGTATTTATTGTATTTATCTAAAATATTTACATCCCACTTTCCCCCTTTCCATTGGGAAGTACCCTAAGGCATCTTATAATTTTTTTCCTAGTAGTAGTAGGCAACCTTCAGTCTCGAAAGACTCTGGTATCACGCTCTGAATGGTGGTTCTGGAACAGCGTCTAGTGTGGCTGAAAAGGCCAATCCGGGAATGACAATCCCTTCCACACTGGGCGCAAGTGCAGTCTGTCCCTGGCCTGTCTCCCTGGCTATGGGCCTTCCTTCTTTGCCTCTTAGCCTCAGACTGTTGGCCAAGTGTCTCTTCAAACTGGGAAAGGCCATGCTGCACAGTCTGCCTCCAAGCGGGCCGCTCAGAGGCCAGGGTTTCCCACCTGTTGATGTCCACTCCTAAGGCCTTCAGATCCCTCTTGCAGATGTCCTT
Source organism: Tiliqua scincoides (assembly GCF_035046505.1). Classification (NCBI taxonomy): domain Eukaryota; kingdom Metazoa; phylum Chordata; class Lepidosauria; order Squamata; family Scincidae; genus Tiliqua; species Tiliqua scincoides. The sequence continues at coordinate 8,081,583 of NC_089834.1, forward strand.
GTATCGCAGCTGTGGTCTACCTGTAGGGCGCTTTCCTTCCACGAGTTCTCCATAGAGGAGATCCTTTGGGATCCGGCCATCATCCATTCTCACGACATGACCGAGCCAACGCAGGCGTCTCTGTTTCAGCAGTGCATACATGCTAGGGATTCCAGCACATTCCAGCATCTTTTTTTTTCCTATGTATTAGTAATATGAATATTACTGCTTGATAATAGAATTGGTTCTAATCTGTTAGACAATTCTATTAGATAGATAATAATACTTTTATTAAAACAGATAATTCTAGATTGTTCTCAATAATAGAATTAAATAAGACCTGGCAGCCGGTCGTTAAAGGTATTTACATGGATTAGGATCGCTCTGATGGATTCAATCCCGTATAATTCTTACCATATTAAGATTTGTGTAATGAAAGGTACATCATGATTTAAATACTTTCATATGGTTGCAATGTTCTACTTTTCTCAATGAGAAACAAGCAGTTCAAAAGTTGGTATGGCATAGTGGTGAAGAGACTGGGCTATGAACCAGAATTTCCTCCTGTTTGAAATGTGCCTTCACCATAAATGTATAGCTGTTTTGGTCAACCCGCTCCCTTTCAACTTCAGTCTTCCTCATCTGCAATATGGGCACAGTAATACTTACTTCTCAGGTACTGGGTCCGAAGAAGTACTTTGCATGTACTCAGGTAGCTTTATTGAGATACTGTGATTGTTATGAGAATGTCAACAAAAAACGACAAGCCAGCAGGGTAGGCAAACAGCTGGGAGGCCTATCTTGGCCTTTGCTGGGTCAGGAGAGTGGCTGCGGTTGATGAATATGTGTAAATCTGACTAAGCGCCAGAACTCTGCCCCTTGCAGGGATAATGTCTGACACCACAAATGCACAGACCACAGCGCTATTGGAAACCTCAGCACTCAGCTACCAGGGTTCCAAACACATGCCGGGCCCAGTGAAGAATTTCATTCTCTGGGCACACTACTATGTCTAAGGAAATGGCAGCCAAATGAAATCCCCTTCCACACTGTTGGAAACTGTCACTTTAATTAAAGCCAGGCTTGGAGTCCGCCTAAATCCCCCGGCGTTTTGCACAATGCTGAAATGTTTCTAACTTTCCGCTGAATTCCTCTTTGCGGCGACAGTACTAATCAAACCTTGCAAATGAACAAAGACAGACAGATGAAATGTTGTGCAATAAAGAAGTGACAGATTTTAGATTTTATAATTATACTGTCAAAATAATGACAGTTTTCATACGTTTGAACATCTCACTCTCGGGTTATGGATCAAACAGGGTTGCTCTCCAGAGAAAGACTTACACCTGGAGGGAGGGGGTGTGTGGAAGCAAATGGGATGATGGGAGACTATGGTCTGAATTCTCAGGAATGGCTGAGTGAATAAAGGGTGTCAGTGCCCGATCCTATCCAACTTTCTAGCACCGGTGCAGCGACAATGCATCCTGGAGGAAAGGGAATAAATGTTCATTAACATTGAAGAGGCCTCTGTGGCTGCACCAAAGGTTGCAGCACACACCCCACTGGCATGGCTGCACCGGCCCTGGAAAATTGGATAGGATTGGGCCCTCAGTTCCTATACTTTGTGCTTCTCTGCAAGTCATAATCCTCACGGAAGCAGAAAACTATCTTTTCATTTTCTCACTACATTTGCTATGTAACTTACATAAGAACCTAAGAAGAGCCCTGCTGGATCAGGCCGAAGGCCCATCTAGTCCAGCTTCTTGTATCTCACAGTGGCCCACCAAAAGCTTCAGGGAACGCACTAGACAACAGACACAGCCTGCGTCCCGGTGCCCTCCCCTGCATCTGGCAATCAGAGGCAGCCTTCCTCTACCTTGCACATACCTACCATGACTTGTAACCCGTGATGAACTTTTCCTCCAGAAATTTGTCCAATTCCCTCTTAAAGACATCTAGGCAAGGTGCCATCACTACTTCCTGTGGCAAGGCGTTCCACAGACTAATTACACACTGGGTTAAAAAATATTTTCTTTTGTCTTTCCTAACTCTCCCAATGCTCAACTTTAGTGGATGTCCCCTAGTTCTAGTACGGATGCTTCCTGGTTCTGAACTTACTAATAGTAATAATTCTGGAGGCTGTGCCTTTGGTTCCAGGTCAGGTTAGTGTTTCCAGAGCACTGGTTCTCAAACAGTTTCGCACCGGGACCCGCTTTTTAGGATGGCAATCTGTTGGGATCCACCAGAAGAGATCTCATTGACCTAGAAGCGATGTCATGGCCAGAAGTGACATCATCAATTTAAGCTTCAATCCTAAGCGCTTGTGCTGTGATTTTGCATAGCTCAGAATTCAAACATTCCAGCTCAGACATCAAAGCAAAAAGTAGACTTGGATTCTTCTCCAGCCACACAGCCGCCCCCCCTTTCCAGGATCCCATCTTCCCACCTATACCAGGCTTCTCTCCCACTGGGAGTCCACCCTGCCCAGCAGCTCTGTACCCTGTATTTTCAGCTCTCTATTTTCAATGGCAGCTGAACTAGGTGGCTGTGCAACCCACATGAAACTGGCTCACAACCCACCTAGTGGGTCCCAACCCACAGTTTGAGAAACAATGTTTTAGGGTAAAGCCTTTGTTAGGACCAACCCACAAGGAAGAGAATATCTCTCAGCCAATTTTTGAGTTTGACAAAACTCTTCTTCAAGCAGACGGTAAGCAAAAGGACGGGATGGGGGGTGGTGGAAAAAAAGGGAAATAGTGTTGAAGAAGACCCATTGTAGACAAAGGAAGCCAAAATTAGGTTGGAAGGAAGGAAATGGCTGGGGTGATGACCTACAGCAAGATGAAGTCAGTTTTGCTCTGAGTTCTGAGACTTCACTTGGGTTGCACATTTCATGCTGCAAAGAAATATCTCTGGAAAGCTCTGACAGCTTGATGCTAACAGCGGGAGTGAGATGCAGCTTAAGTGCAATATTTATCTTTCATAATCTGGGTCCCACTCCCTGGAGAGTCTATGGAGATTAGGTGTTCTAAAACAACCTTGCCCTCTGTTCCTCTACTACGCTGGCCCTTTGGCACAGCAGAAGATAAAAGCTAACCAACCAAATAGCTGTTATCAGGACTTATGGAGAAAAAAGATGACTTCCCACCCCGCCTTGGTCTGCTTTCACCCACACTAGCTTTACTCCAGCGTAGATGCCATTTGCTCACTTCAATATGCTGTAGAACAGTGGTTCACAAACTGTGGGTCAGGACCCACTGGTAGGTCGCGGTCTGATTTTTGGTGGGTCGCCAAAGGGTGATGGAAAGGTCAGAAAACTAATTGCCTCAAGCCCTAAGGCTTTTCAAAAATCAGATACTGTGTCTGCTAATTACTCCTGCAGTTTGCAAGCATGTGGGAATGTAGGGAGATAAATGTTTCAAGCTGCAATCCTAACCACACTTTCGTGAGAGTAAGCCCCATTGAACAAAATAGGACTTACTTCTGAGTAGACCTCGTTAGGATTGTGCCCTAAAGGTCTTTTTTCTGGTTATTATAAAAAAATAAAACAAAATATTTCTTTCTAGCTCTTTTTTTTTAAGTCAGGTAAACCTAAGTGGTCCCAATAGAGTTGTTTAATAAGGTGGGTCTTGGTGCTAAAAGTTTGGGAACCACTGCTGTAGAATAATGATTCTCAAACTTTTTAGCATCGGGATGCACTTTTTAGAATGACAATCTGTCATAACCCACCAGAAGGGATGTCATTAACCTGAAAGTGATGTCATGGTCGGAAGTGACATTTGTTAAGCAGGAAAATTTTTAACACCCCTCATTCTACAAACATCCTAAAGGCTGCAGTCCTATTCACCCTTATTCAGGAGTAAGCCCCATTGTCTATCATTGTTAAAAGCAAATCCAGAGTAGCCTGTTAAAAGTACTGATCTGTAGCATTCCCCAAGTGCACTCACATACCATGGTAGCATCAAATCTTGTATATTAAAAATAAAACATAACTTAAAATGAATGAGGACCTAACTGAAACTGGTTCGTGACCCACTTTATGGGTCCTGACCCACAGTTTGAGAAACACTGCTGTAGAATCCAGATGAAACTGATTCCAAATGATGTTATGTGCAAAACAAAGGTATTGTATAGAATGCCTAGATATGCTACAGTGTGCTGAAAACTTCAAGACAATGTATAGAATAAAATTATCCACACACATTTCTTGAGTATTCTGTAGGTTGCCAAGTTGATTATTGCCATCGTGTGAAAATGATGTGGAATACTTTGCCAAAAACATGGTTCACATTCTATAGAATACCTGGACATTTTATTAAAATCCCTAGGCAAAGTATATGAGGTTCGGGTGAAAAAATGCTGCATATTCATAGAATACCTAGGCATTCTATTACAAGGCAAAGTATATAAGGTCACTACTAAATAAGCTTATTTCATACTTTGCCCAAAAGATGGTAGGCATTCTATCAATAGTTTCACACAATGTCTCTAACAACTATACACACAATCAATGCAAGAGCCCCCCACCTCGGGGGCCTGAGGTAGAATGTCAATGGCTAACCCCTCTTACGTGGTGAGGGGGCTGCTTCTGCTTGCCCCACTGCCTGGGTTAGGAAAAGCAGGAAGTGGACAGGAAGTGTGGAGGAGAAGAGAGTGAAAGAAAAGCATTAGGGGCAGCCTCTGCTCCTCCTGCACTCTGAGAATGTGCAAAGTGCCTTTCCTTCAAGTTACTGCACTTGATAGGGGGTGATGGAAGGGAAGGGAGCTACCTGTGAAGGGCTTTGAGCTTTTGAAATGCATCCTTTGTGGAAAGGCAAGAAGAGTCACAGCCAACACTGAAACAGGGCAGGTGATAGTACAGTACAATGTTTGTGTGTGTGTGCTTTCTTGCTCTCAGCTGGAAACATGTAACTTTGAATAAGGTGGGGCTCAAATGCACCCCCAGTCCCATCTCTCTAGAGGTTGTGTGGGTTGTATGTGCACCAGTGGGTGCCTGAGGGGGCATGCCAAATTCTGCTCCCCCCACCCTGGTGATGTGCCAACCTCTGCTCTTCCTACACACTGAACAGGAGAAGGAAAAGGGGGGCCGAGCGGAAGAGGACCTGAGGAAGAAAGGAGGGTGGTGGGCTAGAGCAGGCAAGCCCACTGTTTTCCTGTCCACCTTAATACATCTTCCTTTCCCTCTTCCTTTTCTCAAGGAGTGGGTCAAGGAGGGATCCAGCCCCCTCTGGCAAACTTCTGCCTGAGGCACCCATCTCAGTTAGCCTCATGGATGCGCCGGTCCTGACTTCCCTTTCCTTGCCTTGGGGGGGGGGGGGGTCATTAAGTCCTTGTCAGCTTCCACTGGACGTGCCATAGAACTTGTCCCATGCTGCAGATTGCACCAGGCCAGGGGAACAAACCCGCCCCCAACCCCTGCAGGGCGGGGGGGGGGAGCAGATTCACTACCCCTTTTTGGTTGGCAGCCTGGGAAGTCCCTTCTTCCTATCCCAATCCCTATGGCTCTCTCTCTCTCTCTCTCTCTCTCTCTCTGGTGCCTTTCCAGTGCCCCCTCCCTTGCCCACCCACTCTCCCCCCACCCATCTGATTAAGGCTTCCTCCTGAGTCACTGACACGCGTTCTCTGTGACTTTTTCCCAACTCCTGCCTGGCCAGCCGCTCATTGGCTGGGGGGATGATGCTGCTCCTTCCCGATTGGCTGGAGGGGAGGAGGGAGAGAAAGTTTCCCAACTTGTCGGACGGCGGGAGGCTGTGGCATCCCCTATATAAAGGTCCCCGCTGGCTGGGAGCCTGCAGAGAGCGCTCGGCGACCTGATCGCAGCGGGGGGAGCAGCCAGTGGAGAAGAGGCGCAGCTCAGCATCCTCCCAGAGGCGCGCAAGCGGTGCATCGGTGTGCAAGCGGTGCGCAAGTGTCCCAAGCGGTGCGCAAGTGGTGCGTCGGTGCTCAAGCAGCGCGTAAGTGGTGCATCGGTGCGCAAGCGGTGCGCAAGTGTCCCAAGCGGTGCGCAAGTGGTGCATCGGTGCTCAAGCAGCGCGTAAGTGGTGCAGCGGTGCGCAAGCGGTGCGCAAGCGGAGCATCGGTGCCCAAGGAGTACCCAAGCGACGCATCGGTGCGCGAGCGGCGCATCGGACGCGGCGATGGCTCTGGCGGCGCTGGAGATCCTGGGCCTGAGCCTGTGCGTGCTGGGCTGGGCGGGCTCGATCCTGGTGACGGCGCTGCCCATGTGGCAAGTGCCAGCCTTCATCGACAGCAACATCGTGGTGGCGCACACCACCTGGGAGGGCCTGTGGATGGCCTGCGTGGTGCAGAGCACCGGGCAGATGCAGTGCAAGGTCTTCGACTCGGTGCTGGCGCTCAAGCCCGAGCTGCAAGCCAGCCGCACCCTGATGGTGGTGGGCGTGCTGCTGGGGCTGGTGGCGCTGCTGGTGACGGTGGTGGGGGCCCAGTGCACCACCTGCCTGCGCACGGGCAAGCTCAAGGCCTGGGTGGCGGCCGTGGGGGGCGCCCTCTTCGTGGTCTGCGGGCTGCTGGTGCTCATCCCCCCCTCCTGGTTCGCCCACATCATCATCCGCAACTTCTACGATCCCACCGTGCCAGCCGGGCAGAAGAGGGAGATGGGCGCGGCGCTGTACCTGGGCTGGGCGTCCGCCGCCCTCCTCCTCGTGGGGGGCGCCCTCATCTGCTGCCCCTGCGCCCAGAGGGACCAGATCTCCCCCTTCCCGGCCAAGTACTCCGCCCCCCGCCGCCCCGCCGCCGCCTCCACCGCCAACGGGGACTACGACAAGAAGAACTACGTCTGAACGCGGCTGCGGACCCGGGTCAGAGCATCCCTCCAAACACCAGCCGCATTCCCACGCCCCCTGCGCATCTCGCTTTGGAGAACCACTCCTGGAGGCTGCCACCCTAGCCACACTTTCCCGGGAGCAAGTCCCACTGGACGCAACAGGACTGACTTCTGAGTAGACACGCCGAGGATTGGCCCCCTCCCCAAGACGGCTAGGAAGCCCTCATCGCGATTGAGGCCCCTGCTTGAGATTCCAAGCTACATAACTCTTTCCCCTGATTGCTTCCGGACTGGAACTGAACTGAGGCTTCGATCCTATCCATGCTTTCCTGGGAGTAAGCTCCACTGACTACAATGGGACTTACTTCTGAGTAGGCAGGCATAGAATTAGGAGCTTCCCCAAGTCCCCCAAGGCTGCTGAACTGGAACTGAACTAAGGCTGCAATCCTGTCCACACTTTCCTGGGAGGAAGCTCCATTGACTACAGTTGGACTTACTTCTGAGTAGACAGGCATAGGCTTGGGCCCTGAGTTCCCTGTCCCTTCTGGACTGGAACTGAACTGAGTTGCTTCTGAACTGGGACCAGTCTGTGACATTTTAACGCCTGCCTCTTAACCTCCTTTGAGATTGTATGCAGATCAAGAACTTGCATCCTGATTTTGTTTCTTGTTCAAAAAGAAACCTGCTTTTGGGGGGGTCAGGTGGGTGTTAGAAACAGGTGTTTCAATTGAAGCCATGTCCAACCTTGTTCCGACCAGTCAAGCCCCTGCTTGGAGGTTCTGGCTTCTCCCCCAGCCAAAGGGATTGCATTGGATTTCTTAAGTGTTGCTTTTTAATGTTAAGATGCAAAAATGTGGTTGTGATGATCCACTTCGTTTGACCGGGAAGAAATCAGTGTCGCATTTGCTAAATCAAATTCTTCTGTGCCTGGGCTTGGATTCCACCCTTTGGGTGGTTGGTGAAATTGTAGGGGGCCATGTGGGGCAATGAGAAGAGGGATTCAGCATTCGTAGGGCAGTGATGTGCTGTGTAGGGCCCGGCAGATGTCACGAAATATCAAACAGTGGGGCTTTCAGGTTGTACAGAATTCTTCAGCAGAGAGATGGCAAGGGAAATTTTGGGTGGGTGGGTGGGTGTGTGGATAGGAGAAGGGGCCGCGTCTTATGTGGTCTGTAAAATCAAAAGATGGAGGTATTTATGGAGGGGGTTTACAGGCTTAGATGTGTCTCTGAAAGCTGTAAGTTTGAATGCACATACATACAAGGTTGCTTAGACAGAGGAAACAAACACTGGTTGCGTGTCCCATTCTCTCTTCCCCCCCAATATTTTGGAAAGAGACAGTCTAGTTAACTCAGTCCCATCTCCAGGACTAGCTTGAAACTTGCAGGTTGACCAGCTTTGTGGCCCAGTGCTTTGAACCGAACTTGAAGTCGATGGGGATTTGAGCAGGGCTACTCTGGAGTAAGCGGCTCACACGCTCACACACCCCTCTGTGATGGGATTTCCTTCCTATCTGTTTTGGCAAAAGTTGTAGTTTCAGTGCATGATGCAATGTAATGATTAAGACTCAAGTTCGGGGGACCAGGAGTTATGAGTTTCAGACCAGGCACTTAAAAAAAAAAATGACCAGTTCAGTATTCATAAACTTCTTCTTTTCGCTGCAAAAGTAAAAATCCATCCCAGTTTTAAAACTGGTTGGGTCATCTGTTGGTCTGAGTTTTGATAGCCAATGAAAATGTTGACCCGGCTGTAAGCATTCGACATCTTTGCGGTGGCGCAAAGCCTAATTCACGTCTGTGGCATTTGCTCGGGAGACAGCAGTGGTACTGGATTTTATATAGCTCATCCCATAACTTGATCCTCTGTCATCATGAGCAGTGTTTCCAAATCAAAGACCTGTATGTAATTTATGTGTGTATGTGTATATACTGTATATATACCATCTATTTATATATTATGACTGCATGTCTTTCTCTTTGTGTTTTTCTTTAAAAAAAAAATGATGACGCTGAAGTAAAGAGAACCATTTGCTCAGGTAGCATAAACTTTACCAACTGCCCCTATGTCTGGATTTGTTGGGGGGGGGGGGTCTGGGTCCTATTTTTTTTTTACCTTCTTTTTCCTGCTGCTTACAGAATCTGGGTGGCAAGGGTGCCAAATGTAGCCACCTATAATTCTTTAACCTACTGTCCAGAGGCTGAAGTGGTGGGAGAGTTGGGTACCTCTGTATCAGTGTTGGGGTGTCACCCAGCTTCCGCAGCCCCCCCTTTCTTGAATCCAAATCCTTGTTTAATTTCAAGACCTGAAACTGTGGTTTGGCCCTGCAAGGCGACCACAAGCTCCATTCCAGAGAGGCTGGGTGTCTGGCAGTCCTGGTCGCTGGCATCCACAGCCTGGCTTCCTGGAAGAAAACAAGCCGCAGAAGCATTTCTTTTGTTCCTTGCTTTTGTTTGCATGTGTGCCCCTGTCCAGCTTTGTGCCAGGGTCAGAAATCCTCCCGAAGAAGAAAAAGAGCTTACCCAGTAGAGTACAAATCCACAAGACTGAGGGACAGTAGTTGTGTCAGAGCCTGATCCTGCCTGCACATTATATCCAGGTAGAGCGCCAAGGTTTGAACCAACCTGATTGTTTCCACCACTGTAAGAAGGGGTAATAGGGGGTGGGTGCGTTAGTCTGCAGCTGTGGTTCTCACATTTAGCACCGGGACCCGCTTTTTAGAATGAGAATCTGTCAGGACCCACCAGAAGTGATGTCATGACCGGAAGTGACATCATCAAGCAGGAACATTTTTAAGAATCCTAGGCTGCAATCCTACCCAGGATTAAGTCCTATTAACTATCATTGTTCAAAGAATATACCTAGTGGCTTGTTAAAAGTACAGATCTGTCACATTTTCCCAAATGCAGTCGCATCCCATGGTGGCATCAAGTCTAATATATTAAAAATAAAATATCGAAATAAATGGGGACCCACCTGGAATTGGCTCCCAACCCACCTCGTAGGTCCCGACCCACAGTTTGAGAAACGCTTGTCTACAGTGTCATCCTCCCCAAGTCTCTAAAACTGCAGAGTGTTAGTTACATTGCAATTCCCCCTTATAGTTACAAGTGGAAAAAGCAGGGACTCTCAAAATCTACAAGCAACATACATTGGAAATGTCCAAAGCAATCATGGTAAGATTGCTGCCATCTTCTTAAAGGCAAACACCCACCTCCCCAAAAAGAGACATGCCACAACACAAATTGGTTATCTTTTCATGCCCTTCAACCCTCCCTCCCTGCTTTTTGTTTCACTCTTTTGTAATTAGATCTCTTATAAAATGATGGGCGCAGAACTGTCTTGGTTCAACCAAAGCAAACCAGGAATTGACTACCGTGCTGCATTTTAAAATGAAAGATGAAGCTTCTAGTCCATATCAGGGACGGTGGGCAGTTTGAGGTTAATTACTACAGAACCTAAAGCTGTACATTTGGGTGGATTTGTGTGTGCGACATCAAGTGGGGAAGGGCAGGGAGTTGTGGGGGGAGGCAGGGAGGATCAAAGCACCATCCCTTCCTTCCTAGAAATTCTCACACACACCCCCCCCCCCCCAGCATTGTGTAGCAGAGAAACAGTGCTGGGGAAACCCAGGTGCAAGTAGCCTTCCAGCCTGAGTTACACCAAAGGGGTTAGTCACAGTTGAGTGGTTGGTTTGTTGGCAACCTTCAGTCTGGAAAGACTATGGTAGAAGCCTACAGCACCCGGTATTCCCAGGCGGTCTCCCATCCAAGTACTAACCAGGCCTGACCCTGCTTAGCTTCCCAGATCAGACAAGATTGGGAGATAGTGTTCAGTATAGGGAGATGGCTGGCAACCTTCAGTCTGGAAAGACTATGGTAGAAGCCTACAGCACCCGGTATTCCCAGGCGGTCTCCCATCCAAGTGCTAACCAGGCCTGACCCTGCTTAGCTTCCAAGATCAGAGGAGATCGGGAGATAGTGTTCAGTATAGGGAGATGGCTGGCAACCTTCAGTCTTGAAAGACTATGGTAGAAGCCTACAGCACCCAGTATTCCCAGGCGGTCTCCCATCCAAATACTAACCAGGTCTGACCCTGCTTAGCTTCCAAGATCAGTCGAGATTGGGCATGTGCAGGGTAAGTAGAATTTCTGTTTTCCCCTTTTGCAATAAGGGGGTTATAATACTTTGCCGTAGAGATTACAACAGGAGCATGTAAGTGGCAAAAGCTAGGTATTGTTCTTATTAGATGAGCTCATTGCAATCCTCTCTTGCTTGGTGGTCACATGCCAACCCACCCCTTGCGACAAGGCTGTGCACTCTTGGCACAAACAGGAAATATTTTGAATTTTACCATTGCAACTTTTCAAAACAGAAAACAATGTGAAGGTTAGTGTATTCTTAAGATATCTACAGTGTGGGAGGGGAATCAATCTATCAAGTTCAACGCTTCATTTTCAACTGTGACATTAGCAACTCATGCTTGTTCAAAAAGTAGAGAACTTTGTGTTGGCTTCTTCCTAAGCTTTGTGACCACTTGCCCTAAGCTCAGACAACACTGACCATGTGACTGGTCCCAGGGCTGCTTTGCAACCATGGCATCTGGCTTCATTCAAATTTTGGAACTATAATTTACAAGCCCAAAGTGTTTTGCAGAGCCGGCCCATTCGTGAGGTCAACTGAGATGGATGGTCAGGGGGTGCCCACTAATGTTTACCTATCACCTTCTTGCAAGGGGGTTTGGGGAACTTGGCTTGTGGATTTTGACTTGCATTGTCCAGACAAGACCCCGCAGATCTAGTTCAAACCTGTCTGGGCAACAAAGGGAAATGCAGCCCTCAGCAAGCAAAGGGGAAACAGGAAATACTCTGTCATGTTAGTGGCAGAATGTTTAAGGAAGCAGATTTCCTCTTCCTGCCCAGAGGTGTATTTGGTGTGCATCTGTTCTTGGGAATATATGCCACAGCCCCCTTTTCTATTCCTAACAGTTGCACTGGACGTTTTTTTCCCATGCATGACATAAACAAAAGCCCCCCTCCCCCCAGCAAGCCCTACACACACACACACAAGAAGCCAATAGCATCTGGGTAAATATAGGACCCAATCTCTTCCAACTTTCCAGTACCCATGCAGCTGTGCCAACAGGGCATGTGCTTCATACTGCAGGGAGGGCAGTCAGGTTTTTCCCTTACCCCAGGGCTGCATTGCTGCTGCATCAGCCCTGGAAAGTTGGACAGGATTGGGCCCATTGTATGTTTGGGGGACCCGTCCAACACACAATCTCCTTTTTACTTCTCCTGCTTCTGTTGTGGTCCGGTGCATCAGAGCATGCGTCTCTAGAAAAAGGATGGAAGAATGGTACTAACAAGAGCCCACGTAGGTTGGCACTGTGCTGTTGTAATTCTGTTTTGTTTTTTTTAAAGTCAAATTTTCTGTGTGTGCTGGGAAAGTACAAGTGGATGCTGACAACATGTGAATCTCTCATAAAGAGAGATGGCGTAGAGTTCTGAATTTGGATTTAGTCCTGAAAGACCCAGGTTCAACTCCCTGCTCAGCCATGAAGCTTCCTGGGTGACCCTGGGCCAACCACGCTTTCTCTCTCTCAGTCTCGCCTACCTCACAGGGTCGTTGTGAGGACAAAAGGAGGGAAAGTACCATGTGCACTGTCCTGAGCTCCTTGGAGGAAAGGCGGTATACAAAGGTGAAAGATAAACAAAGGGTGAGTGAATGAAATGGGATGATCCCAGATCAATCACTCTGCCCAAAAGTATCAAAGCATGAAATGCTGTCCTTGGTTGGATTTATCTGATGATCCCAGATTCTAATATTGCAACAGACAAAAGAATAACTTCTCTCCTATCACACCATGCACTGCTTTATAAGTCACAAACATGTTCCCCCTTAATCACCTTTCTTATGGGCTAAAAAGACTCAGACAGTGTCGCTTTCCTTCATGCTGAATGGATGCTCCAGGCAATGGATCATTGGGGTTGCTTCCTGCCACAAAGCTTATCTGGCTAGGTTTTCAGTTATAAGATCTCACCAATTTCACAGTCATTTTCTACCACTGCACCACAGCACATTGGTGTGCTCTGAATGGTCTGCAGGTGTGCTACGGGAGTCTGGGGGAGGGTCATTTATCAGTAGGGTCATCGGGGGATATAAGCCCCTGGCCCGCAATGTGGTGGGCCTTGTCAATTGTCCAAAAACTGTGTGTCTTGACATTATTAGTTCGCTGTGATTGTGCGATGAGATGAAAAGGGTTGGAAATTGCTGTTCTATATGGTTGCTTTTCCTGTTATTTTATTTTTATGGCTTTGTCACCGTTTTCTTATAGCTGCTTCCCTCCAGGGGTTTTATTGTTTTACAGCTCTTAGATTTGTTGGCCACCCTTGTGAGACTCCCCCCCCCCCGAAGAATGGGATATTGTCCTTTCAAACAAATCAAGGAATGCAATTTAGGGTGCAATCCTAACCCCTTATGTCAGTGCTTTCCAGCACTGACGTAAGGGCAATGCAGCCCTGAGGAAAGGGAACAAACATTTCCTTACTTTGAGGAGGCCTCCGTGAGTGACACCCAACTGCAGGATGCAGCACATGTCCCATTGGCACCGCTATGCCAGTGCTGAGAAGCACTGACATAAGGGGTTAGGATTGTGCCCTTAATTGCCTTTATATGTGTCTGGCTGGGAGACATGCACGCATTTTTTACTGTGTCTGCGAGCCACCCTTGATTCATATACAAGTCCAATGGGCTTTTGCAATAGGTCTTAATGGGTGATCTCGGGGTGCAGAGAGGGCTTCCATGCAGTGTGGGTACAAACTGCAAGAGAAGAGGTTCTGATTGGACATCAGGAAGACATTCTTGATGGTCAGGGTGGTTTTGCAGGGGAACAGATTGCCAAGGGAGGTGGTGGCTTCTCCCTCACTGGAGATCTTCAAGCAGAGACTCTACAGGCACTTGCGGGGGATGTTACAGGACAGCGGTGCCCAAACTGGAGACTGCTGCATGATGGGAAAGGTATCCCCGATGTGACTGGCGCTTACCATTCCGCCACGGAGCCATTCTTCCCCACTGCTGATCTTCCCCAAACTAGAACATAAGAACATAAGAACAGCCCCACTGGATCAGGCCATAGGCCCATCTAGTCCGGCTTCCTGTATCTCACAGCGGCCCACCAAATGCCCCAGGGAGCACACCAGATAACAAGAGACCTGCAAGGCATTCTGGGAATTGTAGTTAAGAACATAAGAACAGCCCCACTGGATCAGGCCATAGGCCCATCTAGTCCAGCTTCCTGTATCTCACAGCGGCCCACCAAATGCCCCAGGGAGCACACCAGATAACAAGAAGACCTGCAAGGCATTCTGGGAATTGTAGTTAAGAACATAAGAACAGCCCCACTGGATCAGGCCATAGGCCCATCTAGTCCAGCTTCCTGTATCTCACAGCGGCCCACCAAATGCCCCAGGGAGCACACCAGACAACAAGAGACCTCATCCTGGTGCCCTCCCCTACATTTGGCATTCTGACTTAACCCATTTCTAAAATCAGGAGGTTGCGCATACACATCATGGCTTGTACCCCATAATGGATTTTTCCTCCAGAAACTCGTCCAATCCCCTTTTAAAGGCGTCTAGGCTAGACGCCAGCACCACATCCTGTGGCAAGGAGTTCCACAGACCGACCACACGCTGAGTAAAGAAATATTTTCTTTTGTCTGTCCTAACCTGCCCAACACTCAGTTTTAGTGGATGTCCCCTGGTTCTGGTATCATGTGAGAGTGTAAAGACTATACTCCACTTCTGTCTGGATGTCCAGGTGCAGTGGGGTGACGGAATTTGGAACCGGGGGAGACCGGCTCCCCTGCGGAACGGTAAGCACTGTTCACATGGGGGAGGGAAAAAGCAGGGTGCTGTTTCTGGCTCATGGGCTGGAGCCTGGAGAGTCCTGCTCAAAGATTTCCTGCTACAGGCAGTGGGTCCCTTCCAGCTCTGTGATCCTAGGTGGAAAATTTTGGTCCTATGGAAAGTGGCAGCAGTCCGTCTTGTTCTGTGCTCTGGGTGGAGGTTTCATAGAATCAGTTGGAAGGTGCCCACGTTAGCCTTCAGTTACACAGGAGTGAGTGACACATTCAGTCAAAGGCTCATCATTGATAAAAAAACTTCCCATGGCAAAAGAGAAGCCTTTAAGATTGCTTGAATACTCAAGGCTTGTTTTACTACTCCCCCCCTCCCAGTCCTGTACAGAATGAGGCCTTCTGCAATGGATCAGCCCACCAACCTGCATTGTCTTCAGGGCATTTTAGGGTCTGATTTATACACACAGCTTTCCTGTCCCAGCCCTCTACGTCCCTTGTGCTCACTGAGTCATGTCAATTGTTCTTACAGGAATCCAAGCCTTTACTGCCATGAAATTCAGCCTCACACCAGGAAACCTCCACATATTCTTGAAAGCCCTATGCAGCCATCCTGCCCAACATCATATCTTCTTACTAGGTCAGATTGCCCTTGCTGCCTAAACAGAACTCCAAAAGCAGTGTTTGGGGGGTGGGGGGAGGACAAAGCTCTAAGTTGTCCCTATGGTGTGTTTTCCCATGCCTCCCCAAGATTGATAGCAGTGGGCAATCAATTGGGTAAGAGGCACTTTTTCAAGTGGGTGCTCCTTTTTTTTAGCAGGGGGAGAGTCACTGGCCCACCTCACCCCAGCACTGTCTGTTCTAGTGGCTGTCTGCTGGTATTCATTTGCATCCTTTTAGATTGTGAGCCCTTTTGGGACAGGGAGCCATTTAGTTATTTGATTTTTCTCTGTAAACCGCTTTGTGAACTTTTAGTTGAAAAGCGGTATATAAATACTGTTAATAATAATAATAATAATAACTGTTCCTCCCACCCCCTGCACCAGCCCATGGAAGCTTCTTATAGATGCCTCCTGATGACGCAACAATCTTTATGGGATGTTCCTATTTACAGAGTGGGGAACTGTGCACTGGGCTGACACAAATCTCTTGGCCAAGACATACCATCCCAACACCTGCCCACTGGGCCACGCTACTCCCACAGCACCATGGCGTGGGCAGAGACATGAGGGACAAGCAAAGAGGTGAAGGCTCACTGTACTGACTTGGGGGCAGTGGGACTTTTACCCCATGTATAAAATTATGCAAGGGATGGATAGAGGGATTTTTTTTTTTCCCCTACTGCACAAAACCAGAACCAGGGGACAACCACTAAAACTGAGTGTTGGGAGAGTTAGAATATACAAAAGAAAATATTTACGCAGTGCGTGATTAATCTGTGGAACTCCTTGCTGTAGGATGTGGCGATGGCACCTGAAGGCCTAGATGCCTTTCAAAGTGGGACAGATTGAGAGAGGAAAAATCCATCGCAGGTTACCAACCATGATGGGTATATGCAACCTCCTGGTTCGTGACATGGGTTACCTTAGAATGCCAGGTATATGGGAGCGGCGCAAGGATGCAGGTATCTTGTTGTCTTCTGTGCTCCTGAGGCATCTGGTGGGCCACTGTGAGATACAAGAAGCTCATGATGGGCCTTTGGCCTGATCCTGCAGGGTGCTTCTGATGTTCCTACGAGCACTGGAAACATCACCATGTTCACATTTTGTAGTGTAGGTGTGGTTAGGAAACTCGACTCCCTACAAAAGTGCATGAAGAAAGGCACATCTCTAGAAGGCCTCTTCCAGGTCAGTGTTGGCAGCGCACCCAGCACCGCCGGAGCCTCATCCGAGAACTTTGGTTTTACAGGCGTGCTTTTTCCGAACATCCTGCTGCCGTGGCATCTCCTTCATTCGAAGAAGGATATCTGGTGCCTTCGCCAGGATAACCTTCCCCGCTCTCCACCCAGCTCCAGCCCTTTAGGTTGAAGCAGCCACCTTTCATTTTTTTAACAGAAATAAATGCAGCTGTGGCCTCCAAACAGATGACACAATGAATAAGCGGGTCGTGGCGGATGATTAGAGTGATTTCTTGGGGCCGCATTTCCTGCAATTATGTCTTTGGAGGTGGCTGCCAAGAATATGGCCCACCAGACCCTGTTGCCGGGTCTGATTTTGCATCTGTGTTTTTTTTTCCTTACCCCTCCACATTTTAAATATAACCCACAATGCAGTTTGTTTACACTACCCGGGGAGCACAGCGCAACTCCCATGTCTATTCAGTTCACTTTCTGCGGAGCAATTGTCTTGCCCCCAAATACCAGCAGCAGTGCATTCAAACATGGTACTTACACAACAGGGCTGGTCCCAAACTTCCAGGTGCCCAAGCAGGCGCACACAATTTCACCTCCTCCATACTCAAATGGGCACTTTTCCACCATTTAACTCCGTGGAATTCCATGCACAGCAAGTCAAGGGAATTCAGAGACACCTACCATTGAGATGGAAGCAATTCACACTGACGGGCTATGCTTGGTTGGTTTTGGTTGAATTCTTTTTTTTTTTTTTTTGAAGGCACCAGTCAAGGGCTGCAGAAGGAGCACAAATATCTAAAACAGGGGTGCTCACACTTTTTTGGCTCGAGAGCTACTTTGAAACCCAGCAAGGCCCGGAGATCTACCAGAGTTTTTTTTTACAATGTTCGCGCCATCATAACATATAACATTTATGTGTACAATGTATGTTGGTGTACCTTGAGCCCCACTGAGTATAACAGGACTTACTCCTGAGTAGACATGCCTAGGATTAGGCTGTGAGGCTGCAATCCTAGCCACACTTACCTGGGAGTAAGCCCCATTGAGTACAATGGGCCTTTCTCCCGGCATTTCCTCCCAGAGGCACCTGAAAGGGGGGGGGTCGGCACTCCGCGATCTACTCATTTTGCCTCGCGATCTACCGGTAGATCGCGATCCACCTATTGAGCACCCCTGATCTAAAAGATATTCCCTCCATGCTCAGAAAAACTGACCTTGCAGAAGGAGACCAAGGGCAATTCCATATGGCTAGGGGGTTTAATCTAGGATGATCTTAGTTCTTGCACACAGTCCTCAGTTTGAACAGTTCATTCAGTATCATCACAAAAGAAAATTTCTTTAGCCGGTGTGCGGAACTCATTGCCACAGGATGTGGTGATGGCACCTGGCCTAGATGTCCCTTTAAAAGGGGATCGGATGGATTTTTGGAGGAAAGGTCCATCACAGGTTACAAGCCATGATGGGTATGCACAACCTCTGGGTTTTAGCAGCAGCTTGTCTCTGAACACTAGATGCAAGGGAGCAGCCACAGGATATGGGTATCTTGTGTGCTCAGAGGCATCTCATGGGCCACTGAAGATACTGGAAGCTGGCCTAGATAGGACTTTGGCCAGATCTGCCAGGGCTCTTCTTATCTACAGAGGGAAGGACAGTGGTGCAGGGGTGCAGCATCTGTTTTGCTCATAGAAGGCCCTGGTTTAAGTCCTCGAAGCTTCTGCTAGGAGAGAAAAAAAAACTTCCTGCATTGGTGGATCTTCCAAGATAAATACCAAATCATCCGCAAATGCTTGTAATTTGTATTCCTCACTTTTAATTTTGAGCAGTTTCATCCTGTCCTCTTCTCTTATTACATTATTCAATATTTCTAGTGTCAAAATAAACAACAATGGTGAAAGTGGACAACCTTGTCTTACTCCTTGTTGAATGTTGATCTCTCTCCTCAATTCTCCATTCACTCTTATCTCTTTGTTTCAGTTCTTTAACTGTGTCAAAGAACAAGCAGCAATTATGGGACTCAACAGCTCCTAATGACATGACTGGAGCTCAGTCTGCAATCAAGTGAAAGGTTACCCCAATCAAATTCATTGTCCTCCCAATGCTGAACACCTCTTAATGTTTCCTGTTGGCAAGAGGGAGATCCCTTGAAAGCCAGAGGCTTTCAAGGCAGCACGGACCGTTAAGGCACCACAATGGAACTGGCCCTCGTCCTGACGCCTGAGCGGTTGCAATCTTGCCAGGATTATTGGCCCAGCTTCAGCTGGGGTGCAGTTGCAGACCCTTCCTCGCAAAAGCAGATCTGGACACAGTGACCCATGTTTTGGGCCACATCTTGATGGGAGTATTTTGCAAGAAACAGGAGCTTCCCTTAACTAATGTTTGGACATTGTAATTGATTCAGGATGTGGTGGATTGCAAGGGTAGGGGGGGAGGACACCATTTTCATCCTCCAAGAATCACAATGGCTCCTGTTCCATTTCTGGACCCAATTCAAAGAGCTACCTGTTACCTTTCAAGCCCTACATGATTCAGATCCTTGGCACCTTAACGATCATCTTCTTCCATATGAATCTACTCATCCACTAAGTCAGTGCTTCCCAAAATCCCCCGGCTCACAATGCGCCCCTGCACTGCAAACACACTGCACATCTCCCAGAAGTAATTGGTAAATACATCATTGCCATTTACTTCTGGGTTTGGAGATCACAACACAAGCTATAAGAGGCTTGGGACCAGCTTTTCCAAGTGCGTGAAAACCATGTGCAGGAGCTCAGTTCACTGCACCTCCTACCACTGTCTATAGTGCCATATCATGGTCTCACTGTTGGCTGGCAGGTGACTCGCAATGCCCTTGCGCGTTCTCCACGCCTTCCTTGGGAGCCACACCTTACAGATTGGGGTCCTCTGTACTAAGTTCTTGAGGGGAGCCTCTGCTATGTGAGCTCACATTGCTGACATCTGCATCAGTCCTACGTGCAAAAATGCCAGACACCAGCCCATCCACTGATCAACTGGTTACGTTCTGATGTCTCCAATTTGGATTGTTAACTGAGCATCTGTTTGGGCTTTTCCAAGTCGGCAGTGTTGCGGGCTGTAAAATTCCACTTGGGATACAGGGACCTGCCCGTATCCCACAGCCAGAATTCCACAGGATGACACAAATCTTGGGTATAATAAAAAGAGAGAGAGAGAGAGAGAACAAGCCCTTCTTGTTGGCAGGACTTTGCGTTATCTCCCAAAGTGATTTGTAAACACTGCAGTCTTAAAAAAACAAAACACAACACACACCAGACTAAGTGGAGATTAGATAGGAAAGGTCAGAAACTCTTAATCACAAGGCTGACAAGCATCTGATTAAAACACCCAGACTTCTGAAAAAGGTATGCTACATTTGCAACACAACTCACAAACCACTGAGATAAGGAAGACCCAGCAAATTCCTGGCATCTGAACTACCTGCCCTTTCCCATCTTGCTCAGAAGTAGGAGCCCACTCAAAAAAATGATGTTGCGTATTCTTTACAATCTGGATTTCACCTTCAAAATACGGAAGTTCTACACAAGATGTTTCTTGTGTAGGCAAACCACAAAAAAAAAAGCAACTGTAAACATCTGAGGGATGCCATTTAACCGAGGGGGCTCATTTTGCCATAAGTTGAAAAAATATTAACAATTGTGGTTATGTGCATTCCTTCTTTCGTGATATAAACACACAGCAATCTTATGCATGTTTACTCAGGAGTAAGTCCCACTGCGTCCCATAGGGCTTATGCCTTGGTAAGTGTGCACAGGATTGCAACCCAACGCTCACACCTGGGCGTAACTACCACTGATTGCCGTGGGGCTGGCTGGCTTCCGAGTAGAGGCGCATAAAATTGCACTGCAGACTGACTAGGCCAGTGGGGTAAAACAGGTCTACTAATTTAATGCATGTCTACGCAGAAGTAAAACCCATGGTCCCATCCTATATGTACTTACCTGGGGGTGGGTTCCACTAAACTCAATGAATTTTATTGCCAAGTAGACATACATAAAATATATTTGCTAAATTTTTATCCTACTTTCCCCCCCCCAAGGGTATACAAAGCAAATGAATCCAATTTAAACCACATTTAAAACAATCAATACAGTATATCATTAAATATCCTAAAACATCTAAACGTTTAAAAATCGCAATAAAACACCAATCCAACAGCAGACACTTTTTTAAAAAAAGGGTAAAACCTATAAAATTGCAAAGTCCATTATTAAAAGGGCTTATTTAAAAAGGAACATCTTTAAATTGCACTCAAGTACAAGTTTTGCCGTAATGGCAGAGACAGTCTTCAGGGCGATCTTATGCATGTCTACTCAGAAGCCAGCCCCACTGAAATCAATGGTAGTTTCTCCCAGGTATGTGCACACTGCAGCCCTGACATATTGTACATTCCTACGCATGTAATAGTTCAGATTCACTGTATCCAGCGGCGCTTACTCCTAGGAAAGTGTATACAGGATTGCAGCCATAGTGTCCCAACTCAGATTGCGTAAAAGATGCTTTCCAGTGTTAGCAAAAGGCTTATTCAAGTGCCATTCAACAGAATACACTATGTCCTGATAGTGGGGAAAATGGAGCAAGCCAGCTAGCTTTGCCTGTCGTCCCGTCCCCGTCCTCCCCATAGATGCTCTCCTTAGCAAAACGCCTCCATCCTAGCCAGGTTCAGTGCTTGTCTGAAGATACTGCTTGAACCCAGGGTAGCTTCCTCCACATGACCGAGAAATCAAGGCACTGAGGGGCATCACTTCAGTGCTGACGACCTGAAAGCACTTGGTGGCTTCATTTCAGTGGGTCCATTATGGGATATAATGTGCCCTTGGAATCCATGGGGGATTGGTTCCAAAATCTGCATTGGGGGGGCAGGGTGCCAGTGCCACAAAAACTTGCCTAGGCCTCCTGAACACCTCTGAAAGTTACTCCCAGTTTGTGTTGGCAATTTTCTGTGACATCGGAGAGGCCCTCTGTAGCAGTCTTGGCATCTGTGGACACTTAAATCCGCAGATGCTAAGCTTCTATGAGGAGGGCCTACCTTACCTAAAGTTGCAGATGGATGGGAGGATTCTCAAACAAAGGAAGAGGGCTTACAGCTCGATGATCAGCCATCCCATAATAGCCAGTTCAGCACCAGTTCTAGAAAGTCTCAGACCCAGTGCAGGATCAGTTCTGTCTTTTCTCCTTAACTCCTAATAAGGACTGCAAATAATTAAGAGTGATCTATCAACTGTGTGTTATTACAGCAAACTGGGGGGGGGAGAATTTTCTGTGCCCCCGCCCCCATATAATCCTTGGGGAATGTTTCGGGTTGCAGTCAGACAGTACAAAATGGAATGCATATAAATATAATAAGGCATAAGCTGATTGGTTGAGAACTTGAACTATTTTTTTTTTAAAAGCCCAGCAACAGCCAAAAGTCTCAGTGTGAACAAGCCACCATAAAAAAAACACATTAATCTTTCCACAAAGGAAAGTTCAGACTTCTTGGCACACTTCCTGTGGCCAGTGGTTGCTACTCAGAAGTTAATAAGCTGGTGGAAATCAAGGTAATTCCTTTTATATTTGATTGACACACAGAAGAGGTGGCTTCGTGAAGGCGCTGCCAAAGCACCCTGTCTCTGACTTCCACTAGGGGGCGAAGTTGTTCCAATTGCTTCCCAGCAGAATTCTATGCATCAAGAAACACTTTCAAACAATGGTCTGCAACCCATTGATGTATTTTGCAGCGCTCAAGGGCTCAGCTGGGTAAGAAGCAGAATATCCATGGCTATTTTTATCATTTTATTCATGCCTTGTCTTTTAGTCTCAGCAAGCCAAGTGAACTCATGGCACAAAATTATGTGTACTTCGGAAGAGAATGGGTTATTGCCCCGAACTAGTGTATATTACTGATTACACAAGCCTGGAACGAGCTGGAATCCCTAGCATGTATGCACTGCTGAAACAGAGACGCCTGCGTTGGCTCGGTCATGTTGTGAGAATGGATGATGGCCGGATCCCAAAGGATCTCCTCTATGGTGAACTCGTGCAAGGAAAGCGCCCTACAGGTAGACCACAGCTGCGATACAAGGACATCTGCAAGAGGGATCTGAAGGCCTTAGGAGTGGACCTCAACAGGTGGGAAACCCTGGCCTCTGAGCGGCCCGCTTGGAGGCAGGCTGTGCAGCATGGTCTTTCCCAGTTTGAAGAGACACTTGGCCAACAGACTGAGGCAAAGAAGGAAGGCCCATATCCAGGGAGACAGACCAGGGACAGACTGCACTTGCTTCCGGTGTGGAAGGGACTGTCACTCCCGAATCGGCCCTTTCAGCTACACTAGATGCTGTTCCAGAACCACCTTTCAGAGCCCGATACCACAGTCTTTCGAGACTGAAGGTTGCCAACATGAACACAAGCCAACACACATTTTGCTTCCTTAAACGTTACACCAATTCCTGGGTATATCTGGGGTGCCGATTCCAAAAATGGCATCCGTTTTGCCCTATCCCGTCTAGTTTTGGAGAAACGGCATAGCCTCTTTAGTGAAGGGTTCAAGCAGCTTCCTCATGAGGAAGCCTACACCATGGCTTCCCCATGAGGAAGCTGCTTGAACCCTTCACTAAAGAGGCTATGCCGTTTCTCCAAAACTAGACGTGATAGGGCGAAACGGATGCCGTTTTTTGAATCTGCACCCCAAATTCATATCAAACCACCATAAAATTTGGGAAAAACTTTTCTGATCCTCAATTTTGTAGGCCTGTGTTACTAGTAGTGACGAAAAGAGAGCCAGTATGGCGAGTGGTTCTGGAGCTGGACAGACCTGGAAGATCCAGGTTCAAATCCCCACTCAGCCAACAAAGCTAACTGGGCGCGTCACTAGCCTCACCTAACCTCACAGGGTTTTGTGAGGAGAAAACGGGGGAACTCTGCAAACCACCCTGAGCTCCTTGGAGGAAGGGCAGCATAAAAAATGAATAAATAGATGGGATCCCAAGGGCAGCTTATATACGTAACCACACTTTGATTTTGACAGTGGTCAGATTCAGTTTACAGGCTCCAGTTCTACAATGATTTAGGGCTACTATCCTCTTCCGTCTCTATCTACCCCATGCATAATTTTATATGTACCTCAATCACATTCCCCCTCACTCTGCACTCCGGACTTCTCAAGCATTTCTCAACCAGCAGTATTTGTACCACCAGTGGTACCTGAGGTGGTGTCTGGTGGTATCCACGGGACCCCCAAAATTCCACTGCTAGGCAGTGAAGCCAGCAATAGGACGCTCAGCTTGGCAGGCAGAGCTCTAGCATGAGCTTTTCACACATTCGAAAAAGCCCTCCTGTCTGCCCGGAGCCTCTTACCAATGTTCGTCATATTGCGTCTAGCCTACCGAAAAAAACTGTGGTTATATCATTAGGAGTTGCTTCAGGTGGTACTTCCAATAGGTGGACCATACAAAATGGTATGGCAGGGGACAAATGTTGAGAAACACTGCTGTAGACACCCACCAGCCTTGGGATTAAACCAGGGGTGCCCAAACCCCGGCCCTGGGGCCACATACAGCCCTTGAGGCTTCCCAATGCTCCCTCAGGGAGCCCCAGTCTCCAATAAGCCTCTGGCCCTCTGGAGATTTGTTGGAGCCCACACTGGCCCAACACAACTGCTCTCAGCGTGAGGGCGACTGTTTGACCTCTCGCATGAGCTGTGGGATGAGGGCTCCCTCCACTGCTTGCTGTTTCATGTCTGTGATGCAGCAGAGGCAGTAAAGGAAAGGTCAGCCTTGCTTTGTTCAAGGCCTTTTATAGGCCTTGAGTTACTGCAAGACCTTCATTCATTCATATAAGTTCATTTTTAATATATTCATTTATGTAAACTTATACAAATTTATTCAAATTTTAAATGTAAATTAATTCTTTTTTTCCCCTGGCCCCCAACACAGTGTCAGAGAGATTATGTGGCCCTCTAGCCAAAAACTTTGGACACCCCTGGATTAAACCATGCTAATTAGAACTGAACTTCTCCAAGTCCTAAAAAGACTACACACTGAATGTTTTTGTCACGGAAGTAGAGAGATATACAGGTTGTGGGAGAGGAGACATGGGTAAAACTTGGAAACCAGCAATAATCCATTGGGCCAATCAGGCAAAACAAAGCTTAACTGTGATAGTACGTCACGCAGGCAAAACATTGGGCTGCTTACTTCAATGGATATTGATGTATAGAGAAACCATGGCCAAATCGCAGCTGAAGATTGAAAGGAATATTATCCTTATCTATATATTAAAAATAGCAGATAGGGCAGAATTGATGCTCACTGACCTCTGGGATTGTCCATTAAACCAAGTCATGAAATAAAAACTTTAATTTGATGGAAAGTTTTAAAGTACAAACTTGCTTTAGCTACATTAAAACTCTCATCGTTTAAAAATATTGATTTTACATAAAGTCTATACAAAAATTACGGTACACAAGATAACCAACAAAATTTACATATTTTATGTACACAAGTTAAAACTCACATAGGGAAGACATCAAGACACCACAAAAAGATAAAACCAATTTTCAATGAAGCATGACGGGTAGCGCCATCACAGATTGCGGAATCAACTTGAAATGGCTCTTAAAATGTTTGTGGTCCAAGTCCTTCAGAATCATGACCTTTGACATCACCTTACCATTAGGACAAAAGAGAAATAAGAGCATCCAAGAATTTACTCCGATCTTCCATCTTCAATTCAATTACTAAAGTAAGAAAAGACACATAATGTAAGAGAAGCATTTTGGAAGATATCATCTCATCACATTAGAACTCAATCTAATGAGTTTTATACATTACTGGGAAAGCTTTATTCAAAAGTTGACTCTATTACAGGGGTTCCCAGACTGTGCACCACAGGAGGTCCCCAGCATTCTTATTGGCTGTCCCAGACACCGCCCTCTTGAATCTCTCAAGATCTCATGTAATTCAAGGTGGCGGCACCTGGGAGAGCCAAGCGATGGTGCCACCTGGAACAGGGTAAGTTTGGGAACTGTTGTTCAGTTGGTAAGAGAAATTGCCAGGACTAAGTCCAGCAGTTAAAGCTGCCTATGCAAACTGGCTTAACACCACAGACACGCTCAACTTGAAACAGTAGGCCCTTGGTATCTGCAGGGAATCAGTTCCTGGACCCCCCTCCCCATGGATATCTGCGGATAGTGACATCCAAGGGAAGCACCTCAAGGACCTCCCAGACACAACCAGAGATGCTTTCCAGTTGTGTCCAGGTGTCCTGATGCCCAGGAAGGCTGCACACAGTATCCCGAGTCTAAGATGACCTTCTGGAGGTTACCAAAAGGCACTTCTGGTTTTTGGCCTCCAGGAGTCCTACTGAGGCGTTCCAAGTAATGAGGAGGCTGGAAGATTCTGGACGTGTCCAGAGGTACAGTGAGACCCTCCTGACAAGACCCGCATTGAGTCAAATCCATGGGTCCCTAACCCACAGGTAAGAAAACCCACTGTAGTTCAGAAATGCACGACCACCACTAATGCTGCCATTGTTCAGCTTGACAATCAGGCTTTTCTTGCCTATGCAAATCTCAAGGCTGGCAGCATAACATGCTAGTTTAGAAATATTCTTAATACTATTAAAATGGATTGCTATAGTTCCTTTACACTGTTCATTCAAGTACTGAAGCTAGAATCTAGTGTGTCCCATATAAGTCACTCTTTAAAAGCATTTAAACAAAGTGAGATGCAGGAAAAAAATATGTATATATATTGGATATACGTTGGAAAAGGGCAATGTTTACTTACTGGACATGTCAAAATGGTTGTGCAACGTTCGGGAATTGGTGTTCTCTGCAGCCTTTTCAAATGCTCTTCCAAAAAAACTGACAAGGAGAAAGCAAGTCTTAGCATTTCCTTCCTAAGCGTCCCTTCCCCTCGTTAAAAGACAAATCTGGATACATGTGTGCAGCATTTTACAACCTCCCAATGATGGACAACACACGCAGCGACTGTCCCACAAAGATTACCTTTGTATGACAAGGATTTATGCTGGTGCCAGGGTGCTTCATTAGTAGACCCCCCCCTGGGATGGCGACCCACTCTACTAGTCACTGCAGGCCTCAGAATGGCCTACAGAAGGCTCCTGATGCAATTTCTGGTTCTCAGGAGCAACTTCTAGGAAAACGGAATTACAGCTCAATCCTAAAGTTGGCGGTACCACCAAGGTTGCTGGAGATCTCCTTCCTCTTGGGAAAGCCCCAGCCTTGCAATGGGGCTTCTCAAGTCTGCGCCAGATATTTTGCTCCGCCGTTCTCAGCCCCTGCACTGTCTTACCCCTCTGGCCCCAAACGCCTCCCTCCTGCCCCCGAGGCCCTCATTGCCGCCCAGAGCTTTTACCTAGCTCTGGGTGGCATCTGGCCAGTCCTGGACTCAGCACTGACTCTGTGCAGGATATCACGGACATGATTTCCAGCATGTTTGCGACACCCAATGCTGGTCCTGGAGCTCGGCATCAGTTTAGGATTGGGCCCTTAGTGTCCAGAGGCTTCTGAAGGCTATTCCGAGGCCCATGGATGCCAGAAGAGCACGTCACCAGCCCAGCATGACCTGGAAGAGGCCTCCAGGGCTTTCTAATAAACAGAGGTGGAGAAAACAGTTTTATTTTTGCAGATTTCAGCGTTAGAAGTGCAGAAAGTGGTGTTCTGTGTTTTTATTCAAAATTGAAATTATAATGCTTTTAAAAGTGCACTAGGTAGGTGGTATAAATGTTACTGTGTCAGTAGATTCAGCCAGTCATTACCCATGCACTGCCCCATTAGATAATAAAGACCAAATAAAACAGTTTCATTTTTTCACAGATTTGAGGGTTTTTTTAAATGAGAAGTGCAGAAAGCTGCATTATGTGTTTTTATTCCATTATAACAGTTTTCTCCCACCTCTACCAAAAAGGCATCATTTCCATAATGATGGAATGGGGTTCAGTGAATACATCCCCACTGTTAAGACACATACACCTGTATTCAAAATGTAATAAACGCTAGAACCGTACAATGCAAACTGCGCTGAACATTTATCATCATCAAGATCATCACCATCAGCCAGGGGCGACATGTGCATCCCTTCATCTCTGCACATGCCTTACCCCTGCACATATAGCCCCCAAGGATGAGAGAAAGGGTGGGAGGCATGCCTCCACCCCTTCCTTGTGGTGTGCATCCTCCCTGCTCCGTGCTGCTTCCCTGTAAACAAGAGCAGTTCATACCTACACAGGGATTTGGGCCTAGGCATCTATGGTCCAAGGACCGTTGTGTGCACAATACGCACACAAAGTTTGCCATCTTCACCGCAGTGCAAATGTTGGGATTTACACACCACACACGTATTCCTTGAAGTTTGGGGATTTGGGCCTAGATGTCTATGGTCCAAGGACCGTTGTGCGCACAACACGCACACAAAGTTTGCCATGTGAACTCCATGGCATGAAAGTTTGCCGGGTGAACTTCAAAAGAAACACCCCTCGTATTGGAGAGCAGACCCATTATACAGAATCTCTTATTTAAAGCAACTAGCAAATCAAATGCATTACTTCTTTTTGTCAGAGCTTTCCGTGTGCGGCGGAATCCCCACCACGATCACCGTCCCCTGCTCAACGTCCATCGGGGCAGCCATAACCATCGGAAGAAGCCTACAGCGCTTGTTTTTTGTCTGGAAGCAAATAAAAGGGCAGCACCTGGATTACGCAAAACTCAAAGAGAAGAAGGCAAAGCTCCAGCTGTTCCTTTTGAAGGTGGGAAAGAAGCTCATTTGGGGGCTACGCGTATCTGGTAAGGATTAGACATC
The DNA here is from genome assembly GCF_035046505.1 of Tiliqua scincoides. Taxonomy (NCBI): domain Eukaryota; kingdom Metazoa; phylum Chordata; class Lepidosauria; order Squamata; family Scincidae; genus Tiliqua; species Tiliqua scincoides. The sequence goes on from NC_089834.1 coordinate 8,109,886, forward strand.
AAATCCTCCCAGGGTCTTGTTTTACACTTTGGTAACAGAAACCAGATGACAAGAGTTTGGTTTACACTACAGCCACTAAACACACACGTACATTTTACTACCACTTTAACAGTGCAGCCCTACGATGTCTGCTCAGAAATAAGCCCTATTGCATTTAATAAAACTTACTCCCAGGTAAGTGTGTATAGGACTGCAGCCTCTGTTTATAGAATCACATGTTATCCCAACCATCTTTAAGAAGCTCAGCATCATTTACAAAGATATAGAAAATTGTGGCTTGCACCTAGTAGTGAAATGGTACATTTTGACACAACAGCCCTCCTCCCCCACCTATGCTCCACCCCAAGGTATACAACTGTCACATTTAAAAAGTTCTTCACTACCACATTTTCAACTCCTGCAACTTGTTTCTGCTTTAAAAACACAGGCTATTTTATGTGAAAATCTAGTTTATTTCACCCTTTAAGCAGATTGCAGCTAAGGAATGAAGCCAGGATTTAATTCCCAATGAAATCATGACAAACGCAACCAAGGATTCCTCTCAACATCATTCATCTTAAAATGCAATCTACAATAGCCTCTCAGACAAAAACACAAACAGAAAACCTTTAAACATGCTCTGAGAGATGACATGCACAATGAAGATCTGAAAATGCAAGATTGTCTTGTGAGTTTCTCTTCAGTTCTCTAAGAAATTTTAAAATTTCTTGGAGAAATTTTGGATTAAAGTCTGAGGAGAAATCTGACGACCAAAGAAAGGCGGTATATAAATACCTGTATAAATAAATAAAAACAAAAGCCTATTTCTTCTCTATGTTTGCAATGTCTCTTCTCCATTCTTAAAAGGATGAAAGAAGAGAGCTTGCCTGTCACACAGCATTCAGAAATAAAACTTGTTCTTTGCATAGCTCTCCCAGTAACGCTAATTCTCTAGGTCAGTCCTTGAACTAAATTGTGCTCTAAACAAGATCTTGGAGGCAAGATCATTATCTGTTCAGGCCAGGCATATCTAGGAGGAGGAATAGTTTACTTACGGAGCAGATAAAGGACTTGAGCAAGTATTTAGTAAGCAGGCATAACGAGATTGGCTTGGAGAACAATTTCACATCTGGGCTACCCTGGGGAAAAAAAAAGATACAATGCCTTACACTTAAGTCAAGAGCAATATCTTTCAGGAGCTGTGTTGTAATAGTCCTTTTAAGTCCTTCACATGTGTCCCAGGGTATCACACCTTCCCCCACCACACATGCATTGGCTTGGGAAGTTATTTTAGAGGAGTGATTTTCAACCTTTTTGATCTCATGGCACACTGACAAGGTGCTAAAACTGTCAAGGCACACCATCAGTTTTTGGACAGTTGACAAGATACACTGCACTGCTGGCAGGGGGGGCTCACATCCCCTAATGGCCCTATTAATATATAACCCTGCCCCAAACTCCTGTAGACCATTCGCAGCACACCAATGTGCCACAGGTTGAAAATTACTGTTTTAGAGAAATAACCTTCTGCAGCATTCACAGATCACCTGTCACAAAATTCCTAGTCCAGTAAGAATTAGTGGGTAGCCCAGGCCGAGAAGCACATCAGCAAGCCTGGCTATACCAGATGGGTTTTATTTCAGACGTGAACAGAATTGTGAATTCCACACTCACTGGCTCAGAATTTATGAGAAAAAAAATGTCTTGGTCTGAGACTTGTACACATCAGAAGAGCTCTGTTGGACCAGGTCAAAGGACCGTCTAGTCCAGCTTCCTGTATCTCACAGCGGCCCACCAAATGCCCCAGGGAGCACACCAGACAACAAGAAGACCTGCAAGGCCTCCTGGGAATTGTAGTTTAAGAACATAAGAACAGCCCCACTGGATCAGGCCATAGGCCCATCTAGTCCAGCTTCCTGGATCTCACAGTGGCCCACCAGATGCCTTTGGGGAGCACATAACACAACAAGAGATCTTTGAACCATGAACAAAGTGCAGGCGGTTGTTACCTCCATGAGATAGCAATAAAGGAACGGCCCCTGAGAGATGACAAGATTGGTGCAGATGCAGCTGGCAACAGTCTGCTGGATGGCACAGAGCTGCTTTTTTGCTAGCTCCAGTCCTTGATGCAACTTGTCCAGGTTGCTCCTGAAGGTGAAAAGCACTTTTAATGGGAAAAAAGTCAACTCTTACTACAGCTAAGACAATCAATACAGGCAATCAATAAGAACATAAGTAGAACCCTGTGGGATCAGGCCAAAGGCCCATCTAGTCCAGCTTCTTGTCTCTCACAGTGGTCCACCAGATGGCTCAGGGAGCACACAAGACAACAAGAGAACTGTATCCCGGTGCTCTCCCTTGCATCTGGCATTCAGAGGTAGCCCACTTTTACAACCAGATGGTTGCATTTATCCATCATTTATTGTATCCATTCTCCATCAATCTATCCATTCTCCCTCTCAAGACATTCCGAGGCCAGGTACCATCAGCATATCCAGTGGCAAGGAGTTCTGTAGCAGCGAAAGATGCTGCTTTGGGGAGCACTCAAGGCTTTTGGGGGCCTTGGTGCTTGGTGGGAGACACACAAGACTGTATCTTGTTGCCTGAAGGAGAGTGTTAAAGCAGAAGCACTTTGAGGGTTTGAAAGTTAGAACCTGAGGCAGCAAAGAGTTATAGCAATGAATAAAACAACAGACATGTATCGAAGTGAGATGCAGAAGGAAGGCTTGATGCAGACGGAAGGCTGCTGGGATTCTGCCTTCTTTGGCTTTTATTCCCTCTCAAACAATACACAACAGGCTGGGGTTTTCCATTCTCTTTTGTTTACAATACTAAGCCATGAGTCAGAAGTCTGTGGCTTCTCCTTAACGAGAACAAGGCAGAGGCTTCTAGATGTGTCTAGATGCCAACGCAGGTGTGCCTGCACTTGTTGCCATGTCTCTAAAAGCTTAATGTTCTGTGCATTTTCCTACAGAGTTCCACAGACTGATTACAAGATATGTCCGCCAGCGACTTATTTCATACCAATGAGCTTAAGTGCAAGAAAATTTGATTGTGACCAAAATTACACGAACTTGAAAAAAATGTTTTTAAAGCACGCATTACCTGGAAAGACTATCTAAAGCCTTGATAAAATTATCAGTCCCGCTTTCGTCTTTCTCTGTATTTTCCATCAAAGCAGAAGCCGCGTAAACGACGTCAGTGGCCAAGAACTTGTTTTTAAAACCAAAATGGACGCTGAAGGTCTGTACTCTTAAATCCTTCATTCTGGAAAAACCAAAGTAAGCCACGAGACAGACGATATATTAATTTCTTTCTTTTACACCTCTGCTACTGCACTAACAGTAAAATCCATACTACACCTTGAGGATACCTGAAGCTATTTCACAGCCCAATCCTAACAAAAAACCCCAGTGCTAATACAACAGCAACACGGCAGCTAGCACTGCTTCTGGGGGGGGGGGGAAGACCTGCAGGCTAGAGGTCTCTTCGAGGTAGGGGACATTTGTCCTCTTGCCCTGGGGAAAGCCCCAGTCCTGGCAATGGGTCTACACAGACCTGCACCTGTTATTTCACTAGTGTAATTCTGAGTGGATCTGTGTAGGTGGATCTTGCCTGGGAACGGGGATAGGACATAGCACATATGAGCACCACCAATCCTGACCCAATCGTGGACCTGATCCATCCCTGTTGCCACCCTCCTTTGCCCTATTAACCCTCTCCTTGAGCAGGCCTTACCTGTTCTGGCACACAGTGGCACCGGTGGGCCAGCCCAGGCCTTCCAGCTGGCATCACTAACTCTTATGTTGTCACAAAGCGCTTTACGGCACTTTTGTGGCAGCCTGTGCTGGCAGAGAACATGCTCTGCCAGCACAAGGCAACCTTAGGATCGTGCTGCGAGTGTAACTTTCTGAAATATTCTTCGGCTTTGTATTTAAAGGAAATACCCACCTCACATACTTAAGTTACACCCACCCACAGTTCTTGTAACTTCTTATATTAAAATAAATTGTTTCTAAAATAACATGCTGCACTGTTTAATTGAGGGCACTGTTATAATTGAGGAATCTAATCAAACAGCTCTAAAAATAAAATGGGCAGGAGGTCTGGTCTAGAGGGTTGAGCCTCCATTTGCCTGAAGATAACATCCGAAGGTCGCCAGTTCGAGGCCTCCGGCACCGTGAACAGCAAGACCTTGAAGCAGCTGACAAGCTGAGCCGAATTATTCCATCTGCTCTGAGTGTGGGAGGATGGAGGCCAGAATGTGCGGCCAGATCAGAACAAAACATCTGAATTGTTGTAGCTCTTGAAAGATAGAGCCTTCTTTCAATTGTAAAAATCCCTACGGGGATTTAAATTAGCCTGCCTATGTAAACCGCCTTGAATAAAGTCTGAGGAGAAATCTGAGGACCTAGAAAGGCGGTATATAAATACCTGTATTATTATTATTAAAACCTTTGCAACACCACACATGGAGTGAATGAATAAGCACAGTCTAGCTAAAATGTTTTTGAAGAGGTGCACAGCTTTTTAGAGCTTTGTGGGACTATTTGACCATACCCTCATAATATCCCTCCTTGAAAACCTCGTTGAAGTCATAAAACACAAACATAGAAACAGCTGGACTGTTCGATATTTAACAAAAATACATGGAGACGTGAGTGATGGTGGGGCATCTGCTTCCTTTCAATCCAGATTTTCAGGAAAACACCCTCTTAGATGATCCTACATAAGAGAACTCCAGATGGCCCAAAAGCTCAAAATGCCTTTTTACCCAAACTTATTTGCAGACTCTTCAATCATCTCCTTCAGGTTCTCTTTCAAGGAAATGTCCATGGAATGGAATTTCTGTTTCACTTGCTTCAAAGGTAGGCTAGAAAAACAAGCGGATATAAATATTACCCTGCTAATTGGGCAAGAGGCACTTTTTCAAGTGGGTGCTCCTCTTTTTAGCAGGGGGAGAGTAACTGGCCCACCTCACCCCAGCGGTGTCTTTTCTAGTGGCTATCCGCTGGTGTTCTTTTTGCATCTTTTTAGATTGTGAGCCCTTTTGGGACAGGGAGCCATTAGTTATTTGATTTTTCTCTGTAAACTGCTTTGTGAACTTTGAGTTGAAAAGCTGTATATAAATACTGTTAATAATAATATATACACATGGGGTGTTGTCATGTGATAACATGGCAATTTTTTCAAAAATTCCTGCTGAAAGAATGACTGCCTTTCACTGAGAAAGGCACACTGAGAATGCTAAGCAGCACAGTGATAAAAGCCATCGCCACTCTTTACACTCACTATCCAAGGATGATCACTAGCTACTCGATCACTAGATAGGGGCTACTTTCTTATTGGAGGGCAGGCCACATCTCTCTGCTCTTATATCCTGATAATAGGGCCTGGAAACAGAGGGGTTCAGTAAGGGACACTTTGTGTTCAGCAGGGGGTTGGATTACATAATCTCCAAGGTACCATCCAACTCTAACAGTCTATGATTCTATGGAAGGTCTGCTCTCTCAAACACATCTGCCCTCATCTTCCTTGCTGCCCCTTATGTTTGGAACAACATCTCAGAATATCCGTATGATCTTCCTTCAAATTCACCCTAAAAATTACTTTCTTCTGTAAAAGCTTTGTTAAACCAGCCATTTTCAATTGTTTTCATCTCAAAGCACATGAACAAAGTGCTAAAATTTTCAAGGCACACCACCAGTTTTTTTGACCACTGACAAGGCACACCGCACTGCCAGCCAGGGGCTCGCATCTCCCAACGGCCCTACTGACCCTCCCCCAAACTCCTGCAGTTGTAGTAATTAGAGCAGAAGCACTGGGCTTAGCTTTAGTATGTGGCAACAACAGCAGGCAGGGCTGCGTCTGTGCAGAGCAAACTCTGCTAGCCTTGGAACTATGCTGAGTGTCTGAGCCCAGTGCTGAAAACAACAAGATGAGCTAGCATTAGAGATAAGAAAGCGGTCAGACCTAGAAATGTGTTACCAGCTAGTGTTATCTTTAACCGAAAGTAACATCAGTTTGCTCTGTACTGTGGGAGGAGAGACTTGGAGAAGGCTGGGCAAGGATCTTTTTCCAGCTTCTGGCTTCTTCCCTGCATCTACATTTGAAACCTGTCTGCCATCTTTTCCTTGCTTGCTTCTGCTCCTTGCACTCCATCAAGCAACAAGGCTCTAAGCCTTGTGCGCTTCCCGAAGTAGCTGCAACATGCAGTATACCTGCAGACCACAGCACACCAATGTGCTGTGGCAGTGGTTGAAAAATCAACGTTATAAAACTTTGCCTTCATAAAATAAGCTTAAGGGTGCAATCCTAACCAGCTTTCCAGCACCAAGGTAAGAGCAATGCAACTCCAAGGTAAGGGAACAAACATTGCCTTACCTTGAACAGTCCTCCATGACTCTGCCCCCCCCCCCCCACTGCAGGATGCAGCAAATGCTCCACTGGCACAGCTATACCAGTGCTGGAAATTTGGTGAGGATTGCACCCTAAGTCACTGAAATAAATGCTTATTTTGCCTCTTTACCTGCCGTCACCATCTCTCCTGTGCTGAGTTTCAAATTATTACCTCCATGGCTCAGGGACTTTGTCCTCCTACAGTTGTACAGGAACATCAACCCTGATGGCAGGAATACTTTTATTCATAGCTCTAACTGACTCACCCCATATCGGCGAGGAACTCCTGCAGTCTCTTCTGCCCTTGCACGGACCAAAGCTTGAAGCTGGCAGAGGTGTAACAGGTGTTACAAAGGCTCTCGTACAGAGACCAGTGTTGATAGAGCGCAAGGCATAAGCTGAGATCATCAAGATGAATTAGGAAAAATAATGGCAGCGTTCGAGACCGAAAAGCAACAAACATCATGCAAATAATTTTGACTCCGTTTTAACAGAATACAGTTAAGGAGAGGAATATTAAACAATAATGTTAAGCAGATTCCAAAGCGGAGGGGTCAAACATAAGACCCGGGGGTTGGATGCGGCCCCCAGAAGCTCTTTATCCAGCTCGGAGGCTCTCCCGGTACCACCATCAGCTGCTCTCAGCTGCTGAGCTTTGGTGAGGTATCACTGCTAAAAGGGTGACCCACCTGACGATTGGGCTCTCCCATATTTTGAAAATACGATCAAGATTTGCGTATTTCCTCTTCTGTCATTGGCAGCTAAGAGCTCCTTAGTGAGAAAAAAAGTGCTTTTCGTCATCAGCTGCTTAATGACATCACTTCCTGCTGAATAGCATCACATCCAACCCTCAGCAGGCATCATGAATGCTGTCCGGCTCTCTGCATTATACGAGTTTGACACCTTTGCTCTTAAAGCAACCCCAGTGGGAAAAAGAAGGCTGAAATCTTAGGCAGACTTTCCTAGGAGTAAGCCCCATTGAATTCAATGGACCTTCTGAATAGACAAGCATAGGCTTGTGCTGCAAATCTTGTCCCTTATAGTGCAATTCTAGGTATGTCTATTCATAAGTAAAGCCCACTGGGACTTACACCCAGGAAAGTGTGCATAGGATTGAAACCTTACTCCCTCCTCCCCTACTTTTGTTTGTATAGAACTGCTTGGATGGATATTTACACGTCTTGTTTATGTCCTAGAAAAATCTGAACAAATTATCAGGGCTGTTTATAAAAAGCACAACCTTATTTAGTCCAGATTTAGCCCTCCTCTACTTATTGTATTGGCAACCTTCAGTCTCGAAAGACTTATGGTATCGCGCTCTGAAAGGTGGTTCTGGCACAGCGTCTAGTGTGGCTGAAAAGGCCAATCCGGGAGTGACAATCCCTTCCACACCGGGAGCAAGTGCAGTCTGTCCCTGGTCTGTCTCCCTGGCTATGGGCTTTCCTTCTTTGCCTCTTTGCCTCAGACTGCTGGCCAAGTGTCTCTTCAAACTGGGAAAGGCTATGCTGCACAGCCTGCCTCCAAGCAGGCCGCTCAGAAGCCAGGGTTTCCCACTTGTTGAGGTCCATTCCTAAAGCCTTCAGATCCCTCTTGCAGATGTATCGCAGCTGTGGTCTACCTGTAGGGCGCTTTCCTTGCACGAGTTCTCCATAGAGCAGATCCTTTGGGATCCGCCCATCATCCATTCTCACAACATGACCGAGCCAACGCAGGCATCTCTGTTTCAGCAGTGCATACATGCTAGGGATTCCAGCACGTTCCAGGACTGTGTGGTTAGGAACTTTGTCCTGCCAGGTGATGCCGAGAATGCGTCTACTCCTCCTCTACTATGTGAACCTTATTCCTTGAACAAATGGAAACCAAGGCAGAAAGGCAATGATCCAAGGCTGCTGGGAGAGCAGGTGGCAAAACCCACATCTGAAACTGCTTTGTGACACCCTGGACTTGAAACAGACTTGAAACAGAATGCAACATGGAATTCCTACAAGCCATTCTTCTGAGTTCAGGTCATTTTTTCCCCCCATGCCTGTTCCAAAGGATACTCATACTCAAAAGCTATTCGCATACAGTCAATTGAAAGGGAGTTCTCTTCATCCCCATCACGGTGGTTATGCCGGGAGACGTGTCGCTGTAGGGTTCCGATGTCGGTGACGTATTTCGTTCTTTTGGTAAAGGAGACAAACACAGAATACTAACTTTTGCTTCTTTTCCTTGAAGCTCTGAAGCCTTGTCTACTAAAAACGCCCTTGAGCCTAGGGTACTATCCACCCTCATTATTTGCGGGTTGAGGAACCAAGGATTTGAATCTATATGGTTCCAACCCACATCAGAGTGTTTGGAATGGATAGGGCAGAATTTGGAATGGATCCCTGGCGGATACTGAGGGCCGACTGTATATATATTGTGGAAAAAGTCAGCTCAAAAATGGCTCGTTAGTGGAATGCATGTTGTAATGTTTCTTGACAAGGACAAACTCTACTTTTAGAATCGTACCAATACTGCACTTCCCCAGCCAAAGAAAACATGAAAAGCCCTGCTGGATTAGGATCAGGTCCAAGGCCCCGCTCATTCAGCATCCTGTTTCCCACAGCGGCCCACTAGCTGTCTCTGGGAAGCCCACACGCAAGAGATGAAGGCGTATTCCTCTCTGGGATCCAGAGGAAGACTGACACTGAACATGGAGATTTAGAACAGGCAACATGACTAGTAGCCAGCAATACTTGTCCATGACTTGTCCTCCAGGATTTTGAGCCCAATCCTATGCCTGTCTACTCAGAACTAAGTTCCATTACAGTCAATGGGGCCAGCTCTCAGGTTAAACATGGATTGGATTGCAGCTTGTGTCTAATAGGTCACTGAAACTTGTGCCTGTCAGCACATCTTGTGGCAGCAAATTCCATCATCAATCGTGTTGCGTGACAAAAATACCACCTTTAGTCCATCCTAAATCTTCCGCCAGTCAGTTTCACTAGATGACCAGTTTCCAGCATTGCAAGGGAGGAATGAGAACTTCCCTGTACCCATTCTCTCCATACTAAATACTGTTATCAGCCTCAGTCATATCCCTCCCCATTTACTTACTTATCTTTTCTAAACCCCAAACCCCCCAACACTGTAGCTCTTCTAATTGAAGGTGTTTAGGATGCCCCTTCTGCGGGCACACCAGTCACATACAAATCTACCAGTTTGTCTAAATCAGTGTTTCTCAAACTGTGGGTCAGGACCCATTAGATGGGTCACAAGCCAATTTCAGGTGGATCCGCATTCATTTCAATATTTTATTTTTAATATATTAGACTTGATGCTACCATGGTAGGTGACTGCATTTGGGGAAATGTTACAGACCTGTACTTTTAACAAGCTAGTCTGTATGTTCTTTTAACAGTGATAGTAAATGGGACTTACTCCTGGGCAAGTGTGGGTAGGATTGCAGCCTAGAATTGTTAAAAATTTCCCTTCTTGATGATGTCACTTCTGGTCATGACATCACTTCCGGTGGGTCCTGATAGATTCTCATTCTAAAAAGTGGGTCCTGGAACTAAATGTTTGAGAACCACTGGTCTACATCACTGCAGTGTTAGGAGCGATTCAGCATCCACACCTGGGATGTGAAACTTGAGGCCTTAAACCAGGTTATATTTGTATTCCCCCCCCCCTGTCTTCTGCACAAGTCGGTTTGGCTTGTTACAGTATATCTTAGCAGAAAAAACTTCTTCCTTACTGAGTGATTTTGTCTTGAACCCACTGATCCGTTAGCCCAATAATGGCCCACCTGAGTAGAAAAGGAAAAAAAAAACAAATTTGCCATATTATTTCTCAAAGCACATAATGGCTGGATATAAACATATTTACAGATTCCCAACATACTTTATTCTTTTATAGAATAAATATCAACAGCTTGGAATTTTGTGTGATAACATTTATTCTTTTATAGAGAATAAATGTTATCACACAAAATTCTAAGCTGTTGATATCCATAGTACACCCTTCCACTTTTCTACCTGTTTACCCTCTGCATTTTTTTTTTTTTGCCCCTGCCTAAATGATGGAGTGAGTTTAAGTCATGGGTATCCAAATCCTGGCCTGGGGGCCAAATGCAGCCTGTGGAGAGCCGCTGGGCATTTCATGGGATGTGCTGGTTCTGAGATATTTACTGCTTTACATTTAAGTAACCTGCTTGTGGGATGGGGGAAACAGGAGTCCATTTAAGTGTGTGCTTTATTTCTGTGGTCTGTGTTGATGCTTGGAGAAATCCTGGAAATTTGAGCCCTTTCATTCATTCATCCAAGTTCCTTCTTTAACGTATTTAAATTTTTTTCCCAGCCCTCAACACCATGCCAGATATTTGATGCGGCCCTCTGGACGAAAAGTTTGGAGACCCCCGGTTTAAGTGACGGCTTCCAGTTTAAAACCAATTCATCATTCCATGTGCATCCATTATATAATTTGGTAGGAGTAAATAGCTAAAGAATATGATCATACCTTAGAAGTCAACTTTCGAAGCAGCACTTAACGCTATAAAAATAAGTCTGGGGCACTTTTTAACATGAAGTTCCTCTTATATATAGCAGGGGGACAACAAATGTCCCTCTCGCCCCCAGCACAGCATCTTTTCCAGTGATTGCTTGGCATTTCTTCTGGATTTTGAGCTCTTTAGGGAGAGGGAACCACTCATTTACTGACAGGTTGACCCCATATCTGCAGGGCTTCCGTCCCAGAACCACCCCCCCCCCATAAATACTGGAATCCACAGATACCAGGGTCCAAGTTTAAACAGAAGAAGGTGCAAAAATTGGGGCTCCTACCGTTTTGCAGCAAAATCATGCCTGCATCGTGATGCATTCTAGGGTGATGATAGGAAGAGCAAGGAACCTCCGTGGGACCTGGGTCATTCAGCCCTAAAAATACCTGTGGAGGCTTGGAAATCATAGGAAGCCCAATTTTTGCAATTTTTTTTTTTTAAAAGGCATTTAAACTTGGACTCCAGTATCTGCTGGCATCTCAACCCAGGTCTGTGCATGTCTACTGAGAAGCAAATCCCATTATAGTCAATGGGGCTTACTCCTAGGCAAGCATGAATAAGTCTGCAGCTTCAGCTTTGTAAACAGCTGTGTAAACTTTTATTGTGTCCTAATATTCTTAATAAAGGTGGGACCTCTGTATCTGCAGGGAATCAGTTCCTGGACCCCCCCCCCCAGATACCAAAAACTGTGGATAAACAAATCCACGATTCTGGGCCCCTTAAACTTTCTGAAGGAGAACGGAGCACAGGGCTTTCTGAAGTCTGCAGAAACCTCAGAAAGTCTTTTCAAGGCATAACAAGTCACTTGTGGTTTTTGAAGAAAAACCAGAAGTAGTGTTTTTTTTTTGCCTCTAGGAGGCATTCTGAAGCCCACAGAGGCTGCAGGTGGACAGAGGCTCAGAAAGCCCATTTTTGGTATCTGGAGCACAGCTCTGGTCACCTTTGGAGGATTCAGGTCTGGCCAAGTCTGGCTAAACGCAGATCTGGGGGACCCAAGTTGAGCCAGATCCGCAGATACAAAATCCAGGGATAAGCAAGACCTTATTTATGAAAGCTTTTAATCAACACTGAGGGCTGGTGGTTTTTAATGATTTTTAATTGTTGAGATCCTGGGTGTTTTAATGCTTTAATTCTTAATGTTTTAATTGCTTTTAATATTGTATTGTTTTTATGTACCAATTTTATTGTTAGCCGCCTTGAGTCCCCCTTTGGTGTGGGAGAAAGGAAGGATAAAAATACTATAATTAGGCTCAACCTGTAAATCATAAGGAGATCCAGCAGAATCCTTAGCGTAATTTTTATTTCAGCAGGGCAAGTATCTATTCAGAGTTTTAAAAAGGTGGGGGGGTGGGGCCCAGAATCAAGTCAGCTATGCTATGATCGTAAAACAAGTGACATACCACAACATGTCGTTTAAGTCTTTGGACATTATCCAGGCCAAGTCAAACATCATCATCGCAGACTGCAAAAGGAGAAGGAAGACAGCAAAATTAGTTTGCAAACAGAAAACACAGGCAGGGGCATGGCTGCGAGAAATGAAATGTTAAACAAAATACAAGCCAGGGTTTTCCATACTTTGCAGGACTTCAGTCCCTAGACAAGACAGGGCGGATTGTCAACAGTGGGGCCCCAATGGCCCTGAAATCCAAGAGTATGGTTTCTGATAATTCTATCTAAAATTTAAACCTTTGCAAGGGAAGCTCAGTGATTGGTCACAGCAGCACAGTTCAGCCCAGATGCTTATTTAGGTGTTCTCCAGTATCTGCAGGGGTTAGGTTCCTGTTGCTACCACGGATACCCAACTCCGCAGTTAGCAGCAAACCCCATACTTCCTGTGGCACTGCAAGCCCTTCCTGTTAGCGATGTTTCTCATCCCTCTTTCTTGGCGGCCCTCTTTGTTTGCAGCTTTCCTTTTACAGATTTTTGAAGGAAGCAGTCAGTGAGAACGCTAGAGGTGAATCATGAGCAAACGGGGGGAGTGGAACAGGGGAATATGAGAACTGCGGATAAGTAGTGGGCAGGAGGTCTGGTCTAGAGGGTAGAGCCTCCGTTTGCCTGAAGATAACATCCGCAGGTTGCCAGTTCGAGGCCACCAGCACTGTGCGACCTTGAAGCAGCTGACAAGCTGAAGCCGAGCTATTCCATCTGCTCTGAGCGTGGGAGGATGGAGGCCAGAATGTGAAGCCAGATCGGATTGAAACACCTGAATGTAGTGGTTCTTGAAAGAGAGAACCTTCTTTCAATTGTAAAAATCCCTATTTAATAAGGGATTTGGATAAGCCTGCCTATGTAAATCGCCTTGAATAAAGTCTTGAATAAAGACCAAGAAAGGCAGTATATAAATACCTGTTATTATTATTAAGTGAAACTGCGGATATGGGGGGGCCTAATGTAGTTTGGTTCAGCCAACGTGGATAGCACTTCCTGCTTCTAACAAGACTGGATCCAATTCACAAAACCTTTTGGCACAACAAATTTGTTTTTAAGATGCCACAACACTCTTCATTCTTTTTGACATCTTGTACTTACTGAAGTTCCATGGTATTCGTACTGCTCGTAGTCAAAGAGGATTTCTTGCCTACAGAACAGAAAAGAGAGTCATCGCTCTTCCACACGCACAAAAGGTGAAGGCTGCAATAACATACGCTCTTTCCTGGGAGTAAGCTCTCTTGAAGACAAATGGACTCGCTTCTGAGTAGGCACGGCTAGGCTAGCACTTGCAAAGGTTTGTAAAATATTCCTACTATAAAATGTCAAAAAAAGAGCCACTGAGTGCTCCAAGAAAGCACTGACCTCTGCTATACAAAGGTATACAAAGCCTGCCCCATCTACTTTAGTGGAGGCAAGAGAGCCGCATGTAGCAGGGCTGGTAGGTTATCCTTGCTGCCTCCCCAGAAATGACTGGAGCAGCCATTCCAGTAAAAGAGATTCATAGGTACAGAGGTCTTCTACCCACAGTGGGACATGATTCAGGAAAGTACCAGAAGTGTAGCTGGACTTTCTCTCTGCTGCATATGAAAGAACTGGCACTTATATGGAGAGATTTAAATGCAGAGGAAGGATATTCTGTCAAATCCACACACACACACCCCAACTTCCACTTCAAAACGGGAAACATTTTGAGTTGAAGCAACTGGTTTCCCCCCTCCCTCCACTTGCGTAATAAATGTCACCAAGATTGTCTGGAAGTGCTAACTTTGAGCCTTTAAGAAGGCTAGAAAGGACTAAATGAAGAGATAACCATGAAGCACAAAATACACCAGAGTAACAATGTGACACACACAAATGTCCAAGTTTGCTGGATAAAAATGGCATATAGCTTTTTACTTTTAACCTCCTGGGGGATGTATTAATCACACAATCAATGTTTCCAGGCTTGCAAGCTGGAACACACAGTGGGCCCTCGGTATCCACAGGGGATCTGTTCCAGGACACACACCCACACTCCCATGGATACCAGTTAACCCCTGCTAATTGGGTAAGAGGCACTTTTTAAGTGGGTGCTCTTCGTTTATTTAGCAGGGGGAGAGTAACTGGCCCTCCTCACCCCAGCAGTGTCTTTTCTAGTGGCTGTCTGCTGGTGTTGCAGCTTTTTAGATTGTGAGCCCTTTTGGGACAGGGAGCCATTAGTTGTTTGATTTTTTCTGTAAACCGCTTTGTGAACTTTCCGTTGAAAAGCGGTATATAAATACTGTTAATAATAATAATACCAATTTCTGTGAAAAATGAAATTGGCAGAAAGCCTTCAAAGGAGCTCCCGGATACAACTGGAAGGTGCTTCTGATCGCATCCGGGAGGTCATGTGCAGTCCTCCAGCATGGGTTTGGCACCCGTGTTGAGTTAAATCGGCGGGTGTTGACCCTACGGGTGACCCACTGTATATTACATGAACTAGATTTCACAATTATAAAAGCAGCAGATGTACACACTACCTCCGAGCCTCCCATTCTCTTCGTTGTCGTCTTTTCATCGTTCTTTCCACAATTTCCTAGACAGAGATAGAAACACCAAGTTCCATCTATTTCATTCTTGCTATACTAAATTGCTGAAAAAAGTACGGGCAGACTGCAAGCAGGGCCCATCTTGGTTTAATTCACATACGGTCCATTACAAGTGCTCAAGTGCAAAAATATGCAAAGCTAACGATGGGTGCCAAGACCATCTCAATAGGGGCCTCTGTGAACAAGCGCTGTTATGGGTTCCTTTTGTGCACAGTTGCACATTCTATGTAATTAATTTGTGGAACTCCTTACCACAGGACATTGTGATGACACCTGGCCTTCGGAATTAGACATACTGATGGAGGAAAAGCCCATCAGTTTACAAGCCATGATGACTGTATGTTACCTCCGGGTTTGAGAGGTTGCCGATCTCTGAATACCAGATGCAAAGGAGTGGTAACAGGAATTTTTTTTCCTTGCAATAGAAAGTTATGTCCCTGTACTACCAGATTACATTTTACCTAAACTGTTTTTGAGACAAGAACTGACCTCTTCAAATCGCCTACGCTTTTCTGAAGGCTCTGATCCATCACTCTCATTCCCAGAATCCTCCTCCTCGTCATCCCTGAAGATATCATCGTAGGCAGGAATTTCAAGGTCATCATCTTGCTTAACCAGGAGTTTAATCTAGCAAATAAGTGTTTAAGAAAATATCAGGAAATCTTTGATGCAAGAGACGAACATAACCAAAGGCATATTCTGGAAAAAGCCTGAGAAGAGGTTGGCCATGCCAATTTGTGGATTGGCAGAGGACACTTGGAACCAAAGGATCTTGGTGCCAAAAGGTTGCCCAAAAGTTGCATCAGCTAGCACAGCACTCTCAGAATAAGACATCAAGAACTGGCCCTGGTCCACCATAATCTGAGTAGATTCTTATCCTATAACCCTTGAGAAGCAGAAAATACCTGTGTCTCGTTGTAAATGTTCACCAAGTTTATAGGCCTGTGAGTATCGCAGACAAAGAAGATCATGTCTTCCTCAGGCTGAAGGACCTCTAGCAGATCAACATTGGCGCCACAATTGATTAGAATAAAATATCGGAACTGTCAATGAAGAAGCCAGATGAATTTGGTAAATAGACCTATTATTGTCTGTGAAACGCTATTCAGTGCACAAAACATTACATTTCCTATTAATACTTTTAGCTTCTTAGGGTTATGATGGTCCCTCAGTATCTGTGGGGGATCTGTTCCACGAACCCCTGTGGATACCAAAATCAGTGGATGCTAAAGTCTGTAGAGGGTAGGGTCACAGTGCTGCAATTACTCATGTTAAGGTCATGACAGGCCCTCCAGAGGCTGTGCCAGGCCCACAACCCACTCCACAGGCCTCCCCGTGCCTCAGAAGGCCTCCAGGATGAGAAGCTTCTGGTTTGCCTCCTCAACCTCCAGTCATGTCTGGGAGGTGTTCTGAGGTGCAGGTAGGCCTGTGGAGTGGGCCACGGGCCTCCCCATGTCTCAGAACACCTCCATGGTGTGATTGGAAGTGGCTTCCGGTCAGGTCCTCAAGGCCCTCTGCGGCCTGGGCTCGGCATCCGCGGATGGTGAGGGGACCACTGAATTAAGAGAACTCCAACTTCTCTGAATTTCCTCAGGAGAAATCATGGTTAAGTCCAAGGGCCCAAGAAAACAGATTGGAAGTTATTATTCAGAGCTGCAAAGAGGATTTAAATACAATCAAATCACAAAATGCAACTGACCACATGGCCAAAATACTCACATTCATAAGAGAAAAATAAAATACAAAGGTATAAAAAAATAATCAGAGAAGACTTTCCAAATCAAACACATCTTCAGCCTCCTCTGAAAAAGGAACACAGAGGGAATTGCAGGAGGGAATTCCCCAAGGAGATGCAACAACTGAAAAGGCCCTTGTATTCCCCAGAAACCCATTGGTCACAAGGCTCTAACTCTCATGCAATGGCAAGCACAAGCACCTTTGAAGAAGATCTCAGAATGACAGGCAGAGCCTCACACAAGGGGAAGGAGCAGATACCCAAGCCATTTAGGACTTTGAAGATCCAGTACCTGGAATTGTGCCCGGAAGCAAACTTGAGATGACCAGCTAGACTGAATGAATCTAATTCACACATCCTGGATGCTCCATCCAACTTGGTGCACAGCATCTCATTTTTAATATTTCAGACACATCCCCGTGATGTTTTTTACCTGATCTTTATGCTCGAGAAACGCCGTTTCAAGCTCTTGCCATCCGGATACCGGAACCAACGTATATTGCACATGGTCACACTGAAATAAAGCCTCCAAAGAAATTAAAGGAACATTTTAAGACCAATCACCACCTCCAGTATAACACTGCAAGCACTGACTGTTGCAGAGCAGAAGCGCCCAGCTAAGAGCCCAAGCCTATCCATGTTTACTCAGAAGTAAATACCATTGTAGTCAATGGGGCTTACTCCCAGGAAAGTGTGGCTAGGATTACAGCCTTAAGCAGTTTGCTGAGCAACCCAGCAATATTTTTCAGACGCCATCGCAAAAAAGCAAATATGCTTTGCTTAAAGACAAGCAGACAGTCTAAAACCCAAGAAATAAAACTGTTAAAGAATCTGCTTGCTTCTTCTACATGCTTCCCGCACCAAGAGGGAGAAAGATCCTAAAAGAATGTTAGACTGGAACTAACTACCTAACATAGTCTTAAGAAGGTTGGACATTTCAAACATTAAGACTCCCCATCTTCCCACCTACTCTTCCAATATTTTCAAAACGCGCTTGCTTTTTAAAATGCAACATTGATTTGCAAAAGATACACTTACCTGGAGTATTTTGCAAGCGCACAATGCGTCGATGTCTGAAGCCACAAGCAGGAGCACCCGCTACACAGACAAAAGAGAGAGGACATTTTTCAAGTAGGATCTATGACAACAGCATACAGAAGAAATGCAGTTTGGACATTCTGGCTACACAGAAGAGGAAAAACTGGTGCAAAGAATAGTATTTAAAAATATCATGCGCTGGCACTGAAAAATATACTGCTGGAAATAATTTTAAGATGTGGATAGTCTAATGGAGGGTGAGGATCATGTTTTCATCCAGTGCTTGCATCTGTTTTTCTCCCCAGCCACAGAAAGATGTGGCAGTGATCTGACTCAGCAGAAGGGTAATCTTAGTCACAACCCACACATCTCATTGCATTTTTCCCCCTCAAGAAAAGGAATATGGCCTTAGAAACTTTTGCAAACTTATTTCCAAGGTTGGGTTTAATCAAAATTTGTAGTGCCCTCCAGTGACATGATTTTACGGAAGAGACAAAGTACATGGTAGGGAGGTACAGATGGCCATAACTTTATCTGATACGTTATTTTTCAGATGTTACTTTTCTTTTTATATAAATGCACGTCTACACACACACACACACACACACACACACACCTCCTTTTCAATCATCTACCCCTGATAGCATCTCCAAGTAGGACAGGTAAAATCCTGGAGAGCCTCTGTCAGGGTCTGCCATACTGAGCTCACAGTGATGGTCAACGCTTTACTTCTTGTGTCACACTGCCCTCTATGATCTTCTCTATGCCCTTCACCTCTTGCGATGGCAATTCCAGCTTCTGTGGCTGTTTCTAGGGCACTTGCCTGCAGTAACAAATTGTCCCTCTTCCTCCACCAGTGGGAAACACAGCCACAGAACCTGGAAGAATTTTTCAAGCCGTTTTCAACCACCGTGCTCCAAACTCCTAAAGGGCCTTTCACAGCACACCTACGTGCCATGGCACACCGGTTGAAAATGGCTCTGCCAAGAGTAATGGTCTAATTCTGGAGAAAGGCAGCTTCCTACATACCAACGGTTCTTTGCACCACAAGGGGCTCACAATCTTGTGTGCACGTGTGATTTTTTTTCTCAACCCACACCAGAGAGATTCCAGCAAATAGCCACTGGGGTAGGGAAGCTATTCTGGGCTGAACTGTTTTGCCCACTGCTAAATATAAGACAAGCACCTCTTTAAGGACACAGGAAGCTGCCTTATACCAAATCATACATAATCATACCACCTTGAACAGTATCATTGACACCACACAGCAGCAGCTCTCCAGGCTGGTGGAGGCAGTGGTGTCACTAGGGTTTGCGTCACCCGGTACGGGATGCCAGCATGTCACCCCCCCATGCAGTGGGCAGGGCAATAACCCAGGTAGTAGGCATGGTGATGTACCATCACTCCGCCCCCACTGGTTTTTTGGCTGTACCTTTTGATAGAACACATTCTGCATGAAATTATGCATTGATTGATATAGAACATGATGGTATTATTCCTCCAAATTATGATTTTAGTGATTTTGGTCACTAGTGGTGTCACCCCCCCCAAGGGTGTAAACTTACTAACACTTTATTGCAGCAGTTCTCAAACTTTTAGCACTGGGACCCACTTTTTAGAATGATAATCTGTCCAAGACCCACCAGAAGTGATGTCATGGTGGAAGTGACATTATCAGGCAAATTAAAATAGATAAGCATAAATAGTTAAAGTAAAACAAATAATTAAATAAGCCAGTGATTTTCAACCTTTTTCATCTCGTGGCACACTGACAAGGCACTAAAATTGTCAAGGCACACCATCAGGTTTTGGACAATTGACAAGGTACACCATACTGCCAGCGGGGGGTTCACATCCTCATTGGCCCCACTAATAAATTTTCTTCTCCCAAATTCCTGTGGCACACCATTGGACCACTCACGGCACACTAGTGTGCCACGGCACAGTGGTTGAAAATGACTGAAATATGCAGAAGCCAGCCCTGTTCCATCAAGTGAATTTCTTCTGTAGCCTGCCTGCAATAACACCTACCTACAAAACCAGTAAGGTTTTTAGCCCTCCCCAGTGCCCAGTTCAACTTAAGAACTTCTGTTTAAACCAGATCACTGTCAGGATCCACCTGGCTTTGCAAGTTTCAAAAAAGTTCACCTTTATCAGCTGAAGCCTCTGTTTTGATCATTTTTAGTGAGGGGGAGAGGCTGCCTTCTGGAGCACTTGTTTAGCTCCAGGTGCATAGGATCAGGACCATTCTGGTAGCCTTGCACTCTCTTTAACCTGATCTTCCACACCAGCCAAGGCACTTTTGCTTGCTCACGAGTAAACGCGACCCTGAGGCTTAGTTTCGCTTTCCATAGGGCTCAATACATTCATCTGCTTGGAGGGAGGGACTTCCTTCTTAGGTGTTTTTGGGGACTGCATTCATTGGATCAGGACCATTCTTGTGTCCTTGGATTCCTCTCAGCCTGCCCTTTCTGAAGGACTAAGGCATGTTTGCCTGCTCATGAGTAAACATGCAATATGGCTCACTTTCACTTTCCATAGGGATCCATGCAATTTTTGTTGTCCAGGTTTTTTTGCCATAACTTTTGATAGAAAGGATATATTTCACTCTGGGTTTTTGCACTGCATTCTGCTCAGAATTCCGCATCCAATGGTATATAATATGATGGGGTTACTCCTAACCACCACGATTTTACGCACCCCCGTAGCGACGCCACTGGGTAGACGACATTTCTTTACCCTACTTAAGAGATGTTGCCTGGGACCTCTTCCATGCAAGGCCAAAGGTTAGTGGCAGAGTATCAGCTTTGCATGCAGGTTAAGTCTCCAGGTAGGCAGAAAAAAACTGCCCCAAACCTGGCTGCTGCTGCCAGCCTGATGAAACGGTCAGTTCTCTTTTTACGCAAATTCACTTATCTGCAAGGGGCAGAATTGCCACCTACCTCTTGTTATCTGTGGTTCTGTTCTCATTATCTGCCAATATTGGAGTACTGGTGTGGGGGGTGAGAGAGTTTGCAAGAGGAGAAGAGATAGTGGCCTTCTCGTGAACAGAAGGCAGCATCAGGAAAAGAAAGTGTACAATATGTGGCCGACAGGGGAGGGGGTTGGGGTAATTGTGTCCAGCCAATTATATTTTTTTTTAGAAAGCTGTCTGGAGTGGGTCAATTTTCTGCATCAAATGGCACTGGGATTGGCCTGTGGAAAATCACTGGACACATTCATAAGTTCCAGGACCCAGGTTTTCTTTCTTGGAGAAAACAAAGAACAGATGCAAGTAGGGTGATGAAAGTGCACGGTGACTTTAATAGCCCTGCAATACCAGAGGTGGATGCAACCAAAACTTGAGTTGCCACCAAATTTTCCCTGGTGCAAAATTTGAGGCAAATAGAGGAGTTCTTGCTTGCACAGAACATCTAACAAGTTTTGAAGGAGGTTAAAAGGGTGTCAGTAAGACTAGCTACATTCTCAGAGAAGGGGTTAGCCAATTTCTAGCTATGCCGTTCCCTCACTAGTTCTTTTGTCCACTCCAGCTGAACCTTCATAACCATGGCGAGGATGAGAGGTCTCTCAAAGGCTACCTGAGAGCTGCTCTGGAGCAAGCCCAGGGAAGGAACCAAGAGACAGGTGGAGGAGAAGAATGGGTAAAGCAACCTCCTCCCCACTGCTGAACTCTGAGGCCTTGTTCTTGGGCCAGCAACGCTCAGCTAGTCAAGGGATAGCCAGCATGAAGAAGGAAGCATCAGATGTTGATGAGCCTTCGCTATCACCCAACCCCATAAACTTAAGGTTCAGGTTCATGTATTTCATAGAGTGGATGCTAAAGAGGGATCCCTGGAGCCTAACCCCATGTTCTCCATAGGCTCAATGATTCAATATCTGCTAATTTGGTATCCAGCTGGTTTTCCAGAGCTACAATCCCAGCCCCCTAAAGATGCCCCTTTGACCTGTCAGCAGAGTAAATTTTCAAGTTTTTCCATCAGTTTTTTGACAACTGACAAGGCACACCATGCTGGTGGTGGTGGTGGTGGTGGGCTGACATCCACCAATGGCCCTACAAATAATGACCCTCACTCAAACTCCCATAGCATATAACTGTCCTCATATAGTACACAAAAATATTATAATGACAAAAGTAGTAAAAGCCACTGAACATGTGCCAAGTGCTTCGCAAAAGCCGCTGAGCACATGCATTAGCAAAAGCCAGTGAGCATGTGCAAAGTGCTTTAGTAAAACCACTGAACAAGTGGAGTGCTTCAGTAAGCCACTGAGCATGTGCAAAGTGCAAAGTTTTGAAGGAGGCTAAAAGGGTGCTAGTAAAAGCACTGAACAAGTGCAGAGTGCTTCAGTAAGCCACTGAGCATGTGCAAAGTTCTTTTCCTTGCAGGTACCTGATTCAGGACAACCTCGTAGAACTCCTTCCGAGCATCAGTCAGAAACATGACCCAAGGCCAGGCAAGGTCCCTGGAGCAGGAGCTGCAGCCGGAGCAGAGGCAGGCGATGGCGGGAGCGCAGAGACAATGAGCAGCCCCAGCCTGGTCAAAGGAGAGCGCCAAGAACGCCCATTGGTCGAGGCGCTCTGCGTCTTGTCCAATGGCAGCTCCGTTCCCCTTCCGCCTCGCAACCTTCCTCCCCCCACGTGCGCCCCATTCGTACATTGCGATTGGTCGCCGCTGGCGCCAGTTCAGCCAATCGAAAGTTGCTCAACTTGCTCAACAGGTGGAAAAGGGCTGGGAGTTCCTGGTTCTCTAACTAGACTTCCGGTTCCAGACCGCAGCTGGGAAGGGGACAAGAAACAGCTGTCCACAGGAGTGAGGGTCAGTCCAATAACGCAGGGAGAATGAGAGGCTCTCTTTCCCTGAAGTGCTTTGAAATGTACTCACTCAATGCATTAACTCACAGCCCAATCCTATGCCTGCCTACTCAGAAGTAAGTCCCATTAGAGTCAATGAGACTTACTCCTAGGTAAGTGGGGATTGGGTTGGGCTGTTAATGCACTACATTTAATTGAATGCAAATCTTAATGCATTAACTTAATGCACTACATTTAATGCAATGCAAATACTGTACAGTAACTCAATGCATTATTTTAATGCACTAAATGCATTAGGGGGCTACAAATTAAATGCATTAATTAGTAGTAATTGCAGTCTCTCTTGTTATTTGTTGTTTGTTTTTTTCAAACAACAATGTGCGACCAGAATGTGCGACCAGATCAATGAAAGAAACATCTGAATGTTGTGGTTTCTTGAAAGATAGAACCTTTCAAATTGTAAAAATCCCTACGGGGATTTAAAAATTGCCTGCCTATGTAAACCGCCTTGAATAAAGTCCGAGGAGAAATTTGAGGACCAAGAAAGGCGGTATAGAAATACCTGTATTATTATTATTATTATTATTATTATTATTATTATTTTCTTCGCAAGCCACCTTATGAAAACATTATCCTAAGAGATATATGTTTAAAATAAGACAATTAAAGTAACAATCATAGCAAAACCAAAAAATTATCATCCTCATGCCTTCAACTCTGCAATTAAAACAAGCTTCCCAAACTTGATGCTGACAATTTTACCCTTCATTTCACAACCGGAACTGTGGTGTTGCAATGCACACGTTACACCTCTTGGATCTGGGCAGGCGTCATCACCAACCGCCATTTTGTTTCTCTGTTGGGAGAGAACGCGTTATCTACACCTTTGACGTCATGGCCGCCATCTTTGTTTTGGGCAGTGCATTTTTTAGTGGTCCCCCAGCACCGCAAAAACATATTTTTAAAAAGCTATTTATTATAATTATTAAAACATTTTAATTACTATTTGTGAATGAAGGAGGGTTGAAAATGCCCTTCCAGGAATGCATCCCCTTTCAGTTTCACATTTTTTTGGGGGGGAACTTTTCCTTCTTTCCCAAGCACAGACACGGAAGGAAATAAGAAATGCACAAGGCTTCGCGTTGCATTGTGGGAGATGTAGTCCGAAAAGGACAATCGGGCAATTGAGGCTGCATTCCAGGGTTCCTTCCCTGTAATGCAACATTTTGGGCTCAGTGCAACCTCATTTGCTCAGAGAAGGGAAGCTGGGCTTCCACTGCTGGGGGAAAGGAGCCCCCCACCCATGCAGAGAGGGGAATCCAGGCTCCCCCCATCCTGTTTGGTTCTATTTCCCTTGGAGACAACAAAGCTTCCTGTGGGTGTCAGCAGAGAGAAGCTGCATCTGGCCTGGCTGGAACTGCCAGGGCTTTGAGGGGGCAAGGGAGGCAGCTGCTGGTCCTACTGCACTTTGGGGGAGGCCTTCCAGAAGGAGCCACCATGGTAAGAGCCTGCCCCACTGGAGGGGCAGGGGTGGGGATGCGGAAAATGCTGAGTCATCCTGGGCTGGGAGGAACTGTGCCACTGGTTCCCAAACTTCTGGGACTGGTGGCTCACTGGACCTCCCTGCAGTTCCCCATTAGGGGAATCTGTGAATTTTATTTTACACGTTGTATGGGTGGTGGGTTTTCCTGCAAGGGTTCCGTGGATCCCCTGGCTGGGTTCTGCGGCGCACAGTTTGGGAACCACTGAACTATGGGGAGGCACCAAAGAAGAGACTTGTGGCACCCCCCCCCCACATGCCCTTGCTATCAACTTCCAGAGGGTTACCCCCTCTTTCAGAGTCCTTGAGCCTCTTGGGGTCACGAAGCCTCAGTTGTGGGATCTTTGCTATCAACTTACAGAGGGTTACCCCTCTTTCAGTGTTCTTGAGCCTCTTGGGGTCACGAAGCCTCAGTTGTGGGGTCTTTGCTATCAACTTCCAGAGGGTTACCCCCTCTTTCAGTGTTCTTAAGAACATAAGAACAGCCCCACTGGATCAGGCCATAGGCCCATCTAGTCCAGTTTCCTGTGTCTCACAGCGGCCCATCAAATGCCCCAGGGAGCACACCAGATAACAAGTGACCTGCATCCTGGTGCCCTCCCTTGCATCTGGCATTTTTGCATCTGGAAGTTTTGATTTTTTTGCCCCATTGTGCATGACTTTACACTTACTTACATTGAAACGCATCTGCCACTTTGCTGCCAATTCTGCCAGTTTGGAGAGATCCTTCTGGAGCTCCTCACAATCACTTCTGGTCTTCACCACTAGGAAAAGTTTGGTGTCATCTGCAAACCTCTGGAGCTTCTTGGGATCACAAAGCCTCAGTTGTGGGGTCTTTGCTATCAGCTTCCAGAGGGTTACCCCCTCTTTCAGTGTTCTTGAACCTCTTGGAGTCACAAAGCCTCAGTTGTAGGGTCTTTGCTATCAACTTCCAGAGGGTTACCCCCTCTTTCAGTGTTCTTTAACCTCTTGGGGTCACGAAACCTCAGTTGTGGGGTCTTTGCTATCAACTTCCAGAGGGTTACCCCATTTCAGTGTTCTTGAATCTCTTGGAGTCATGAAGCCTCAGTTGTGGCATTGTGGCAACTTATGGGAACAAAAAAGGTTGAAGACCTGCCAGACTGGAGCACCAGCAGGTAAATGGGAAGCAGGCATCTGGTGTACCCCCTTCAGGTCCCAGGAGAAGGTGTCCCAGTCCTCCTCAGGTTCTCAGCAATTGCTTTCACTAGTGCCAGGTTACATGATTGCTTTTTCTGTTATTTCCAACAAGAATGTTTGGCTACAGTGAACCGTGCAGGGGAGTGGGTGGCAATGGGACAGAGAATGGGTGGATAGGGTCCCAGGAGGGTGGGGGCAGAACCAACAGTGGGTCCCCAGTCTCATGCTTTGATTGATTGATTGATTGATTGGGGTCACAGCGCAAAAAAAGTTGAATTGAACTGCCCTATTTGTTGTTTTTTGTTGCTGCAGTCTAAGATGACAGAAGTCAATTAGAAAAAGATTGTCATCAGATAAATCTGGTGGACTTGCAAATGTCACAAGACTCTTGGAAGCCCACCATATTTATTTAAATAACATCCTGCAGGCTTAGGGCCCAATCCTATCCAATTTTCCAGTGCTGGTGCAGTTGTGCCAGTGGGGTGTGTACTGCATCCTATGGTGGACGGGCAGTCACTGGGGCCTTCTCAAGGTATGGGAACATTTGTTTCCTTACCATGGGGCTGCACTGTGGCTACACTAGAGCTGGAAAGTTGGATAGGATTGGGCCCTAAGCCTGTAGTTGCAAAAAAGGCAAAGAACCCTGTGGCACTTAGAAGTCCAAAGGGTTGTTGTTGTTATTAGATATTTATATATTGCTTAATGAAGTTCAGAAAGTGGTTTACTTCATAAAATGAATACTTCCCTGTCCCCAAAGGGGCTCATAATTTTTTTAAAAAAATGGAAGAGACATCAGCAAACTGTTGCTGGAAAATATGCTATGCTAGGGATGCTCAGGGAGAGTTGGTCTCCCTGTGCTAAATATGAAAGTGCTTCCACTTTGAAGGTGTCTTTTTGTCCAGTTATCACACCTTGAACCCCCTAAACCAGTGGTTCTCACACATTTAGCACCAGGACCCACTTTTTAGAATGAGAATCTTTTGGTACCCACAGGAAGTGATGTCATGACCAGAAGTGACATCATCAAGCAGGAAAATTTTTAACAATCCTAGGCTGCAATCCTACCCACACTTACCTAGGAGTAAGTCCCAGCATCATTGTTTAAAGAATATACATAGTAGCTTGTTAAAAGTACAGGTCTGCATTTCCTCAAATGCAGTCACATACCACATCAAGTCTAATATATGAAAAATAAAATATTGAATAGGGACCCATCTGAAATAGGCTCACAACCCACCTAGTGGGTCCTGACACACAGTTTGAGAAACATTGCCCTAAACTGCTATATGAAAGCCACTATTGTTCTTGTTTTAATGTAATTTAACTTATGCATATTTTTCTTCTCTTCTTCCCCCCCCCCCCCATTTTTTCCTTATCTCTGTTGACTTCACAGCACAAGCCCAGGCATATCTACTCAGAACTAAGTTCTATTAAATTTAGTAGGACTTACTTGTGGGGATAGGATTGCTGTTTACTGGTCTTTTGCCATAAAGCAAGGGTCTCTAAACCCTGGCCTGGGGGCCAGATGTGGCCCGCGGCAAGACTCTAACCCGCAGTCAGCCTCTGATCCCCTGAGAACCTCTGGCCCAGTTGACCAAATACAACCAAAGTTGTGCTTGTGAAGTGGGGGAATGGGAGTCCATTTAAGTGTGTGCTTAAATGGGGGTCCATTTAAAGGGGGTCCATTTCATGGGGGTGTGAAGTGGGGGAATGGGGGTCCATTTAAGTGTGTGCTTAAATGGGGGTCCATTTAAGTGTGTGGGCTGTGTTGGTGCTTGGAGAAATCCAGGACATTTTTGAGCGCATTTATTCATTCAAGTTCCATTTCTAATGTATTTATTAAATTTTATATTTAATTTTTTTCTGACCCTTGACACTGTGTCAGATATTTGATGTGGCCCTTCGGCTGAAAAGTTTAGAAATCCCTGGTCTAAAGGAAAGTTACATTTTCTAACACACTTTTGTATTTTTTTTTCCTCTTTCTCTAGTTTTCCTTTAATATGTTTGATCATCCTATCCCTCGGGTTTTCCAGAACCGCTTCTCAACTCAGTACCGCTGTTACTCGGTGTCCATGCTTGCGGGACCTAATGACAGGTCAGATGTGGAGAAAGGCGGGAAGAGTATGTGCTGATTTTTCTTCTGAATAATACAATTATGAAGGCTAGTGATTTGTTGTTTGTGGATAGTGGTATCTTAAACAATGGGAAGCCACAAATGTTGGTTGTGAGCTTTAAGAAACCTTTCCAGCATGTGTGCTCTTCGTGCAGGAGAACGTACATCAACAGAGCTCTTTCAGAACTGAGCTGCTCATTTTCCTATAGGGAAAATGATTATAATTAATTCAGTTCTGATTCTCTGTTAGGTCAGCTGAACTGGTTGGGTTTGTTCAGATGGCAGATCCACCCATTCCCTCCACTCTGCCTCCTTCCTCCCATTTCCTGGGAGTCAACTCCATGGAATTCAGTGGAACTTACTTCTTAGTAGATGTGCATAGGATTGCCCTGTTAAAAGTCTGAGGGCACAGTCCTAACCTCTTACTTTCCAGTATATTCCAGCACCGGCATAGTGGTGCCAATGGGATGTGTACTGCATCTTGCAGTTGGGTGTCACTCAAGGAGGCCTCCTCAAAGTCAGGGAATGTTTGTTCCCATACCTCAGAGCTGCACTGCCCTTATGTCAGTGCTGGACAGGTTAGGATTGCGCCCTTAGTGGGAGAAGAAAGAACAAACATGAGTTTCCTTGAGCTTTGGTTTCCTGTATCATGTTGAACGTCATCTGACCATAACTTTCTTGTTTCTTTTCTGCAGTTATCATGCCACCCTCCGCCTTGGATCAACTGAGTGAGTAACTTGTATTGCACGCGTTTGAGACATTGCAAAACGTCCTTTTATACAAACAACACATTTGCATTAATTAGCCGTAAGAGCCTGCAAGAATTGCAGGGAGATAGGCTTTGTTTATGTCTAGAAATGTCTTTATTCCTCCTTTCGGGTCCACAGCAGAGCCCCCTAAGCACCTAACAGCTTCCATGCGCAGCCTTCCAAATGGCATGGAAAAAAACTAAACACTCGAGAAGGGCCCACTGTAGCCAATAAAGAATTAACATCAAGCATGTGGCTTGCAGAAACTATCAATGAAAAGTTCTTGAAAAGCACACCATAGCAAGAAGGTTTTTAGTTGGCACTTAATGGTGGACATAGAGCCAAGAGCAGATTATGAGTAGATTATATTTGTGTGTATGATTTTGGACAGACTAGCACATGTCCTTGGAACATCCATGTCAAAATTCCCATTCATGAATAGATTCCGATCTCTGCTATTGTTGTCATTTTCCAATTTCAGCTTTTACTGTCAATCATGTATTTTGTTATACTACGGTTTTATGGTGGTTGGGTGTGTGTTTGTGTGATCACCTAATTTTTAGCTCCTTTATTTAGAATATTTATTTTCAACCGCAAAATCAGTTCATGCAACAAAAGGAAAGGGTGGGGGGGGGAATCGCTCCTTGTCCCAAAAGGATTTACAGTCTAAACACATAAGAGAGACACCAGTAAAGAGCCATAGAGAGGGATACTCTGCCAGGTTTATGACTAAGGACCTGCAGCTCTCCTCCTTCAAATTGAGGAGAGCCAACATTTAGACAAGCGCCTCTTTGCCCAGTTAGCCAGGAGTAACTTGTTGGTGCTAAACTTACTTGATCATCTGCTTTGAAGCATTGGCAAAAGGCAGGTATGCACTGGAAAAATAAAAGCATTAAAATATTTGGGTGTAAGATCCACTGAGTTCAGTGGAGCTTACTCCCATGTAAGCCAGTATAGGCTTATCTCCTAAATCCTCTTGGCCTGCTTTAAAGTCTACAGCATGGCGTATATAATTCTTTTTCGTGCCTCCCTGTTCTCGCTAGGCCGACTTAATATCACTTATCCAATGCTGTTTAAACTGACCAACAAGAATTCGGACCGGATGACGCACTGCGGTGTGTTGGAGTTTGTGGCTGATGAGGGTATCTGTTACCTTCCGCACTGGGTAAGTGAAGCTGGGGAAATGGGTTGGTTTATGAGAAATGCATACGGCCCTTTTCTTAGGTGTTTGAGAAAAGTGGTGCTGCAAGTCAAGCATGCCCTAGTGGGCCATCATCTCCTGCTTGTCCCAAGGCAGGCAGTGTCCAGGAGTCATTGACCATCAGAGGACTCACCCAGCCCATCTGCCACTTGAAACCCCCAAAAAGGATTGCATCATACAACAGATGGGCACCTCATTCATAAATGGGAACACCCCCCCCCCCCACCGAGGCCCTTCTCTCCCCTCCAGTTTTCTCTGCCTGTTGCTGGGGGAGGCTCAGAATTCTGAGCAGGCAAAGCTCTCGCATGGTGAGTGTGACATAGCCAGAGTCTATATCTAATCATATTCTTAAATGACAGCTTTAAGAATGTTAGGCGGCCTTGTGCTGCCATCTTGCCAGTCTGGGCTCCTCTGTACTCCCCCCCCCCCCCCGCTGCCCACACCCCTAGGGTAAATTTGAGCTTGGCTCAGAATTAACAGTGCAATCCTATGCATTAGAAGTGTATACCAGCAATTTTCAAACAGTGCGTGCCATGGCACACTGGTGAGCTGTGTAAGGTCCACACGTGTGCCACTGGAGTTTGGGACATAGTGATTGAAAATTGCTTTAAAAAAAAACTCCTCCAGGTTTTGTTTCTAGGGCAACTGTCTGTAGTAACAAATTGTCAATGCCTAATCCTCTGGCGGCTCCTTAAGAAGGTGCGTTACTACAGACAGTTGCCCTCGAAACAGATCTACAGAACCCAAATGAGTCTCCTCGAAGCCAGAAGTGGCATCACAAGGTGTGCCATGAGAAGAAAAATGTTGAAAATTACTGGTCTATACGTTGGAATCCTTGAAAGTCAATCCCATTGAATTCAATGGAACTTATTCCCTGGTAGGCATGTAAGCTTTGCAGCTTAAATGTTCCAGACGGACATCTGAATGCATCTTGTTGCTTCCTTACAGATGATGCAGAACCTCCTTCTGGAGGAAGGAGGTCTGGTGCAAGTTGAAAGTGTTAACCTTCAGGTGGCTACTTATTCAAAATTTCAGCCTCAAAGCCCTGATTTCCTTGACATTACCAACCCCAAAGCAGTGTATCCTTTTCATTATACATCCAGAGGGGTGTTTTTCTCCTATATCCAGTGTGGGGAAAGAGTCTGAACTAACTTTTTCTGCCATGCTGACATACTTACCAGGTTACCATTACTGCACTCACAGGGAAACAATAAAGATTCACAGATACCACCACCCTCCATTGACCCTCTCTATGACTTGGGTCAGAGCACCAGTCAGTGTTCCTGGCTGAGCTACCTGAAGAACAAAGTTCTCCAGACCCCAAAGTGTTGTCCACAGTACTTAACTGCCTTCACAGATTGGAAAACGCTCTAAGAAATTTTGCTTGCCTGACCACTGGAGATGTGATTGCCATAAACTACAATGAGAAGGTAATGTGTGGAGTTGACAGCTCTGTTGTGAAGCCTGGAGTGACATCTTCATTTGGGTTCTGTTTTGCATACCTGTAGAATGAGTTCTGACAACTCATTCATAGCTACATGGATGATATTGATGGTAGAAATGGTGGGAGAGGTGGGGGGAGGTATGTCTGCTGGACTCTAAGATAGCTTCATTGTCAAAACTGCTCTAGAGATGCTGATGGTATCTGCTTTTTTTAGATCTATGAACTTCGGGTCATGGAGACCAAGCCTGACAAAGCCGTGTCCATCATAGAGTGTGACATGAATGTAAGTTGGTAACTGGGATCCAAAGCTCGTTGTCTGCTTAAACTCAGGGAATGGGGAACCAGATTCCTTAAGAAGTATATTTTGCTGGTTACCCAATGCAAGCTTTGTATCTTTGCTTGGCGCAGGTAGACTTTGATGCACCATTGGGTTACAAGGAACCAGAAAGGCAGGCGCAGCATGAGGAAGCCACAGTAAGTAATCCTTCTCTGTTGTTCTTCTCTTGGTTTGTTTTGGGTGCTTCACCCCTGAAATCAGACTCTTGAGTGGTCCATATCAGTCTTGATAGATCTGATAGTTAACAGAAGTTATATAACCTTTGCAGTTTGTTTTACCCATGGAGCTCCCTTTACAGTGCAATCCTAGGCATGCCTACTCGGAAGTAAGTTTCGCTTTAAAGAATTGCAGTGTAAAAAGAAAACCCTGGCCAAACTAATAGGACAGTTCTTCTCAAACTTTTTAGCACCTGGACCTACTTTTAAAAACCGTGACTCACCAGACAAAAAAAAAGAGATCTAGAATGAAATATGTTCTTTAATAATAATAAGAAAAAATTCTTACTAATAGTCAGGATCCTGTGTTCCTGAGGCTGCTAGAGACCTAACATATGATATAGTATGTGTGTTTAGACATCTGCTAGACTCTCCCTAGAAGTGAAGTTCAAGGACTGTTCCCCCAAACTTTTATAGTCATTCCAGGGTACCCAGAAGGCTGAGCTAGAGAGCAAGATGGGCAGTTAGGGACATCCAGGCCAGACAAAAAGCTGAAACTGGGTTCATATGTGATCTATGGTATGGCAATTGCTAGAGAAAATCAGAAAAAGTGATATTTTAATTTGGGGGTACAAAGATTACTTTATACTAGCTAACAGTTTTCTTCTGCAAACTGGGAAAGGGTGCTTACAAAAGTTTTTTTTTTAATGTTTCAAAAACTTTTCACAACCCACCAAAAATCGACTTGTGACCTTTTGGTGGATCTAGGCCTACAGTTTGGGAAGCAATGTAATAGAACATTCTCAGGTCTTTATTGTGTACTGTGTACCAGGATGGTGTTAGTGTTAATAATATTAGCAGGAGGTCTGGTCTAGAGGGTAGAGCCTCCATTTGCCTGAAGATTAACATCCACAAGGTCGCCAGTTCGAGGCCACCGGCTCTGTGCGACCTTGAAGCAGCTGGCAAGCTGCAGCTGAGCTGTTCCATCTGCTCGGAGCGTGGGAGGATGGAGGCCAGAATGTTAAACCAGATCGGAGTGTAACACCTTGAATGTAGTGGTTCTTGAAAGAAAGAACCTTCTTTCAATTTGTAAAAATCCCTGCGTGGATTTAATAAGCCTGCCTATGTAAACCGCCTTGAATAAAGTCTTGAATAAAGACCAAGAAAGGCAGTATATAAATACTGTATATTATTATAACACCACTCTGAGCTCGCTGAACGACAAGCAATATAAAAATTTGAAAAATAAATACTGTCTGGTGGAGCCAAGATAAAATGAAATGCCACTTCTCTTATTTTGCTTTGCAGGATGTTGAAACAGACCACAGCGGTTACATGAGTGAACTGGGCTTCCGTGTAAGTACCTTGTGCAATGGTTATGTGCTGGCAGGGCTAATTTAATGCTGGGCCATGTACTTTCCTGGCTAGAAGCAGTGTCTGTGATACATAATTGAGTCAAAAGCGCTACCTAGCTTTGCAGCAAATATTTCAGGGGGCCTATTCTTACTGTGTTGGGAAGGAATGACAAAGTTATACTGGGCTAACCTACTCCATCTTGTGCTATCTTACTCCTATAGGCATTTTCAGGATCTGGGAACAGGCTGGATGGGAAAAAGAAAGGCGTTGAGCCAAGTCCTTCTCCAATTAAACCAGGAGACATTAGAAGGTTAGTTCTCCAGTGTCCTGCAGGGTACATAACCCCTCCTAACCTTAAAAACTGTGAGATTTCTCCAAAGCCCCCTTTCACCATAGCTTCTGTTTTGCCAGATTCCCAGTCCAAGCTCTGCCAGGAGAATTAATGCTCACTTTTAGCTAATTAGCTCCCCTTTTTTTAACACAACAATGACTCCAGTTCTGCCTTGCAGTCCTGCTGGACCCCACCACTGGGGTAGCTCGCCTGTTCAATCTGCAGAGGTCCTCTTTCCTGCCACCAGCCTCCTGCCACTAGAGCAACCCCTTGGTCCTCCACAGGTCTTAGGCATGGCAGCAAAACACCAGTCTTAGTGTCTCCAGCAGTTTCTGCTCCAGCAGTCACCAAAGTCCATTCACACATCAGTCCATCAGCAGTTCCATTAGTTTCTCAGTTAATTAATCCAGTCTTCCTCAAGCTTTCCTCCTTCTGCTACCCACACCAAACTCTTTCCTTCATCAGGTGCTTTTATGCCTGAGGGCCCTATTGCCTTCAAGTGGCTGCAGCTGTGCAGCACACTCCCTGCTGAATGCCCAACCTTCACCCTTAAAGGGGCCACTGCTGACACCACATCCTACCTCCTCACCAGATCTTCGAGATTCCAATACAGCTTCTTCTCTGCCCTTTTTGGTCACATCACCTTCTTATGTCACCTAAGTTTTCTTGCAATCCTGTTTCTCAGTGCTGTTATTCAACCTTCCTTCAGCTACCTTGGCCTTGTTTACAAGAGGTGGAACTGATTGCCAAGGAAAATGGTGGGTTCTCCCTTGCTAGAGGTCTTCGGGAGATGCTCCCATTTGGAGCATTTGCTCCCATTTGAAGATGCTCTAGAGATTATTTTCTAGCACCCTACTAGAGTAGATGGCCTTGAAAGTTCCTTCCAACTCTGTGATTCTATCTTTACTCATTTGGACACAAGAAAAGTCCTATTGGTTCAGGCCAAAGGCCCATCTAGTCCAGCTTCCTGTCATAGTGGCTCACCAGATGCCTCAAGGAGCGGACAAGACAACCCCTATCCTGTTGCCACTCCCTCAACACTTTGTATTTAGAGTGAGCTACTTCTAAAACCAGGAGGTTACATATAGTCATCATGGTTTGTAACCTGTGATAGATTTTTCCTCCATAAATCTGTCCAATCCCCTTTTAAAGGCATCTAGGCCAGATGCCATCACCACATTCTATGGCAAGGAGTTCCACAGATTCACCCAGTCCTCAGCATGCCCCTCAAGTTATTCCTGTTTCCAGAACCTTACACTATTTGATTTGCATAGCCAATCCATTTCAGAGGTTTCGCAGCCACAAACACAATGAAATATAGCTGGTTTGGATGTGGCTGGATAAAAATAGACGCACAGAAGAATATATACCTTATTTCCAAGGAAAAATGAGATCTGGGCTAGCTGCATTTCTTTCCTTTTTGTCTCCTCTGCAGAGGAATACCCAATTATGAGTTCAAAATTGGTAAGATCACATTCATCAGGAATTCACGGCCACTGGTCAAGAAAATGGAAGAGGTGAGTAAAGCTATACCTTGATAATTCAGTGTGGAATTGCATGCAGGAAACTAGCAGCCTCTCTGGTTAGTAGATCTAGGCCAGGGGTGCTCACACTTTTTTGGCTCGAGAGCTACTTTGAAACCCATCAAGGCCCGGAGATCTACCAGAGTTTTTTTTTACAATGTTCGCGCCATCATAACATATAACATTTATGTGTACAATGTATGTTGGTGTACCTTGAGCCCCACTGAGTATAACAGGACTTACTCCTGAGTAGACATGCCTAGGATTAGGCTGTGAGGCTGCAATCCTAGCCACACTTACCTGGGAGTAAGCCCCATTGAGTACAATGGGCCTTACTCCTGGCGTTTCCTCCCAGAGGCACCTGAAGGGGGCGGGTCGGCACTCCGCGATCTACTCATTTTGCCTCGCGATCTACCAGTAGATCGCGATCCACCTATTGAGCACCCCTGATCTAGGCGTTTGCATAGCTCTACTAGAGTGTTTCTAGTATATTCTAGATCTACTAGAATGTTTTTAGTCAGCTAGAATGATTCTAATCCTTTCTGCTGTGAGGTCAGGAAAAGTGGAAAGCATAAGGAAGTGACTTCCAATCTCAGACAGCCCTCTGAAACCCTTCAGCCGTCTCAGAGGATCCAGAATCCACGGATGCCAAGCCTGCGCATAAGGAGGGCCACTGTATATAATTATAAACAATGGTACAACTTATTGAATTCCTATTTCCCTCTCTCATGCTCAGGATGAACCTGGAAGCCGCTTCATTGCCTTTTCCGGAGAGGGTCAGTCGCTGCGCAAGAAAGGACGAAAGCCATAAATCCCAGATCCTTTGATTGGCTTGGAGACAATAAAATTAACACTGCAGCATTTTTCCCCTCACTCTTTATGCTTTTTTTTTTTTTTTTAAAGAGAAAAGATCTTGGCTCAGCAGCAGCAGGAGAACATTATCTTCCCGTTTGTGTTCCCAAATGGACTTTCCAGATGAGGGATTTGTACCTTTGCAGTGTTGTGGGGGGCGGGGGGGGGTAGCAGCACATGTAGGCTGATGAAGACAAACCCCAGAAGCTGAGCTAGCACAATGTGACCTTGTTGAACAGCAGCTGAGCTCTGAGCATTTACCAGTGGTGGGGGAGGGGGTGAGAGCTGGCGCTATCCTTGTTTTATACTAGTGGCAGCGATCAAAATAGAAAGTTAGGTAGCTGTCTCCTATGCTTGCTTTCCACATATCAAATAGGCTTCCTTACATATTACATTTTTCCTGTATGGAGATATACGCAGTGTACGGGTGAACATGTGTCAGTTGCAAGGCTGGTATGTTCATGAGGTTTTCTTAGGCAGTGGATTGATGGAAGGGTTCTTGACTCCGTCTATCTCTGCCACTCTTCTCACTCCCTAGATTTGAAAAGCAATAGAGGAGAGGAGAGTAGTGGGCTAGAGAGGCATCCTTCCACTCTCTTCCCCTCAATACTTTCCCTTCCTCTCTGTTTCTCCCTTGGTTCTTGAATCCAGGAGGTGGTGGCAGAGATAATGGCAGTGTGCCAGTGAGTAAAGGGGGTAGAATGTGATGTGCCACCTCAAGTCCCAGCCGATCTTGGGCCCTGCTCCATTGCATCGGTATCCTTACCTGAGTAAGGTACTTGTGAGAACTTATTTTGTGTGCTTGTGAGCGCTTATTTTGGCACACACTGCATGTCATAAAGAAGCACAAAGATGAGCTCTACCTAGAAAAAATGTGGGAAGCAACTTTCAGTGGCAGTATATTTGTCAATCGAATGCCTGGAAGGAACAGGAAAGTCTGTAGGGATCAGCTGGTCTATTTTATTTACTAATGGAAGGCTTCTCCTTATTTTGGGATTGGGTTATTTGCCAGTCCAAACAAATCCAACACCTGCCCCTCCCAGTTGATGTTTCTTCTGAGTAGTTCATAGTTACCACAACAAAAGGCCTCTTTCTCATTGAGTGGCAACCAATTTCTGAGATGTACCACCAGGACTGGCCCATCCATGAGGCCAAGGGAGAGATTGCCTCAGGCACAGATTGGGGAGGGGTGCCCACCTCCATGTGCCTTCTCTTACTTTCCCCCACCCCTCTCAGATTGGAAAAGGACAAGGGGGCAGAGCAGAAGAGGCAGTGTAGAGGGGAGGAGAGAGTATTGGAGGTGCTGTAGCCCACCACTCCCTTCTCCACACTTTCTGCTCTGTCCCCCTTCTCCAATCCAGGGAGGAACAGATCTAGCACATCACTAGGCAAAGGGGAGGGTGGATAGCATTTGGTTCATCTTAGGTGCCACAGATCTTGTGGTAGTCAGGGCCAACAGATTGCAGGGAGGGGCTCCCATGACTGAGTGCTCTTCCATACAAAAATATTCTTGCACACAGAAAACTAGCATGTCAGGGAGAAGAGTTCTAGCCTCCCCTTTCAGTCTAATTTTCTATGTGAATAATTTTATCTGACGTTGCAGTCAATCATCTGAGAGCCACCACATATATAGCCTGATGTGGTGCAACCTAGATAACAAGTTTACTACCACACTGAGAATAGGCTTTAAGTGACTTTAAGAATTGTTTATGTGACCAGATGGTAAATATGCAACTTCTGAGTTGACTTGTATAGCAAAATAATATTTGCACCCTTCCTAAAGAGTCACATTTGTGCTCCCTAAAATAGAGTTTAATAATTATTGGTAGATTCACTGCCAATATTGCCATCATCCTTTAAATTATTTTAAGCTTCTCATTTAACGACTGTAGGAATTGAGAGGTTTGTAACCTGAAGGGTTGGATAAAAATAAAGTATTATAAAGACTTTCCTATTCGGTTCCATTTTTAAAAATCTTTTTCCTGTATAAGATAAATTGAGGTCTCTGTCCAGCTATGAGAATATTGTCTCCTCCTGGGTGTTGGCTTTGAAGGAGAGTCAAGAGCTCACCTTCCACAAGTGAAATTTACTGACTTAAGTGAATTCACACTTCCTCTGTTTCACTTCACCCCACCAAGCAAAATGTTGACTGTTCAGACTGGTGGGGGAAATGGTTTATCTATCTTCTGTACTGGCGCTAGCTGTGCCAGCTCTCCACGACTGGCATGGAGTCCCCAAGGATCAGCATCACTCTCCAGGTGGACTTGTCAAAGCAATCCTGGAAATTTTAGAGGTCTCCAGGAATTTCCCACATCAGATGATGGACAAACTAATCTCCAGGAACAGCTTTTATCAAAGCTGGCAAAGCCCTACCTGGAACAGGCTTAGGCTTTTCAGATAAGGCTCTGCCCCACCCCATAGATTATGAAGAAGTGTGCTTAGGAGTGGACCTCAACAGGTGGGAAACCCTGGCCTCTGATCGGCCCGCTTGGAGGCAGGCTGTGCAGCATGGCCTCTCCCAGTTTGAAGAGGCACTTGCCCAACAGACTGAGGCATAGAGGCAAAGAAGGAAGGCCCATAGCCAGGGAGACAGACCAGGGACAGACTGCACTTGCTCCCAGTGTGGAAGGGATTGTCACTCCCGGATTGGCCTTTTCAGCCACACTAGACGCTGTTCCAGAACCACCTTTCAGAGCGCGATACCATAGTCTTTCGAGACTGAAGGTTGCCAACAATGCTTTCCATATATACATTTTCCAACATATCTATCTATTAAGTATAAAATGGGATACAAGACCCATTTAGACAACTAGATGTGAGCTGCTTTCTGTTTAAAAGTGGTATTTAAATATTCTTAATAATAATAATCTAGTCCAGCATACTGTTTCCCACAGTGACTGGCCAGTTGCTTCTGGAAGGTGATGAAGGCACACCTCCTCTGCTGTTGCTTCTCTGCAGCTGGTATTTGGTGGCAGACTCCCACTGAACCTGGAAGGGAGGGGGGCACATCGGCATCATATCTAATAGCAGTTGCTAGACCTGTCCTTCATGAATTAGTCCACTAATCCCTTTAGCCATCCAAGC
Organism: Tiliqua scincoides; assembly: GCF_035046505.1. Taxonomy (NCBI): domain Eukaryota; kingdom Metazoa; phylum Chordata; class Lepidosauria; order Squamata; family Scincidae; genus Tiliqua; species Tiliqua scincoides. The sequence continues at coordinate 8,148,213 of NC_089834.1, forward strand.
CTTGTGGCCATGACCACACCTTGTGGCAATGAATTCCACAGATTAATTATGTGTCTTCCTGTTGACTGTCCTAAATCTGTAAACTCAATTTCATTGGACAACCCCAATTCTAGTGTTGTGAGAGAGGGATAAAAACCTTTCTCCTCCTTCCCCCCACCAGACACAATGCATAATTTAATAGTTCTGAATCATGTTACCCCTTGTCTCCATTGCCTTTTTGCAAACTAAAAAGCCCCACATGTTGCAAGCTTTCTCCCCAGGTGTTGCAAACTTACAGGGGGTTTGGGGTGCTCAGAGTTCTTGGTTCTCAAACCCTAAAGCCCTCAAGACCCCTGTTCAGTAGTACTGCCACCACCCTGTATGTGCCAATGCCTCAGTCCAGGGACACTGAGACCCTCTAGGCTTAACTCTATCCCTTGCAGGCACTGAGCGCTTTCTCCAATTAAAGCTTCAGTCCTCAAGTTACTAGACCTCAATGAGCACTTGGTAGCTTGCTGAATGGTTAGGCAGGATTCTGAACCTTTGTCCCCAACAGGCAATGAAACAACTTAGTAAAAGAGATTTTAGTTTATTAAGTACATGAGGTTACATAAGGCAGCAAATGCTAGAGGCATAAACGTTTAGGAAACATATCAGCAATAAAATAATAAAGCTAGCTGGCTATCACTATTAATCCCTATCTCTCACCTGGGTCAGCTTCTTGTAGATCTCTTAGCTCTAGGCTACCTGTGAGGCCAGATGCCCATGGTGGACAATGGAGCTCCAGCGTGCAGGATGTTGCACCCAAAACCTCTGTCCAAGAAGGGGCCAGACACACCCCTTGGGCACTCATTAGTATACTTCTTATGCTACTAGTACTGAGGTGACTTCATACTTATTTAGACTGTCCAATCAGAAACTTTTGAAGACAGAACCTTCTCGAAGTGGGCCTGGCTGCTAGTCCTCCTAGTTCTTAACCCTCCCAACAAGATCCACAGCTGCATTTCATCAACTTAATAAGGCCGCTGTTCTGTCTGCAAAGGTGCTACATTCCAATGGGTTGTAATTCTTGTCTGTCCTTTCTGGCCAGCAGAGGAGAGACAACAATCTTTGTGTTTGTTTACTCACATTCTTGCAGCTAGGAACTGCTAGTCACTTCTCCGTTACTGACTTAGTTTGGTTCAGGCTCCACATGCTAACCTAGGCCTAGCATGTACATATTCATGACACCAGGGAAGATACTCCAACCCCCTGCTCATTTTGGTTGCCTTCTTTTGTACCTTTGCCAGATCTACACTGTCTTTTCTGAGAGGTGGCTTCTTGTGATCCTGCAAGCTGAAAGGTGGGTTATAAATGCAAACAAATAACATAAGAACAACCCTGCTGGACCAGGCCAAAGGCCTATCTAGTCCAGCTTCCTGTATCTTAGTGGCCCACCAGATGCCCCAGGGAGCACCCCAGACCACAAGAGACCTGCACCCTGGTGCCCTCCCTTGCACCTGGCTTTCAGAGACAGCCTAGTTCTAAAATCAGACAGTTGATCATACCCATCACTGCTTGTAACCTGCGATGAACTTTTCCTCCAGAAATTTGTCCAGTCCCCTTTGAAAGGCATCCAGGTCAGATGCCATCACCGCATCCTGTGGCAAGGAGTTCCACAGACTAATCACACGCTGGGTCAATATTTTGTTTTGATATACACAATAAATACACAAATACTATAGGAACACTGATGCCAAACAATAAATCTAGTTTATTTCTCCTCCTGTGGCTTTGGTAGGATTTGCTGCCTGAGCCAACCCTGAGGCTCCACTACTGCACCTTCATAATGGTGAAATGGTGCACCTGCTGGATTTCTGCCTGTCAAGCATTCATTAAAGGCTCAGCAGCAGTGTACACCTTCAAATTTAAGCTTATGTGCTTTACTCTTTGCTGCTGAGGCTGCAAAGTTTTCCAAACACTGCAACAAAAGTGATCCACTTAAGCTGGAATCCTGTCTTTTCAAGATGCCAGGTATGAATTCATCAGGTGGAGCTTTTCTCCTTTGAGCATTCCAAAAAGTCACCTTGGCCGTAGTCTTTCTTTGGGACTGGCCATGCTAATTTGGAAGGGTGGTTAAAAACCAAAGGGACCCAAACATGCTGGCTTGCTCTTTCATTCATTCATTCATTCATTCTATTTACAAACTTATATCCCGCTTTATTTCCCAAATGGACATTCAAAGCGGCTGAGTGGATGTACATATGCAAGGTCTGTACAGCCTCAGGAGCACAGGACCCAAATATGATTAAATAATTCATTAATTATGATTATTATTACATTAAAAATATTTTTTAATGTTAAACATTTTAATGTTTTAAATTTTAATGTTAAACATTAAATGTTTAACATTTAAAACACAAATGTTTTGAAAAATGGGTGCGGGTGCTACAAAAAAGTTTGGGCAGCACAGATCTGGGATTCTTTTCTTCCCCTACCAATAACCAGATCCAATGCATATCTACTCAGAAGCAAATCCCATTGAATTCAATGGGACTTACTCCCAGGAATGTGCAGCCGGAGTCAGATCTTAGCTTAGTTGCTGCTGCAACTGTAGTAGTAGTAAAACTTTATTATGGTCATAAGACCAGCCACCTGCTGCAACTGAGAACCGGAAGTCTTGTCGCAGGACAAGTAAGACTGCACCTCTTTGCCTTCAACTGTCCTTTACAGGCATTGGAAGCCTGTAGCGCAACCGCCTGCGATGCTGATTGGTCTGTGTCATAAAACCCCGCCCACAGCTGGGCTCGGGCTGCTTGGGGAGCATCTGCGCATGCGCCAGCTGGTGGGAATAGCAGCATGGCTGATGACAGGTCCTGGAGGGTATGCTGAGCTTTATGCAATGGGGAGGGAAGGGTTGGGTCGCACCAAGCCATGGGTGGGTCGCACGCAGAAGGTCCCGGTGCAATCCCTAATTGCAGTTCTAGGGAATACTCCCTCCTGAAAGCCTGGAGAACTGCTGCCACTCATAGCAGGTGGACAAAGATCTGACTCAGGCTGCACTTACTTGGGAGTAAGTCCCATTGAATTCAATGGGTTTTTCTTCTGAGTAGACATGCATAGGCTCATCCATGAAACTGACTGAGGTGGTGGTCTGGCATGGCTACTCACTGCCACCTGCCCCTCTCCCCACCTCCATCACTCTTCCTCTGCCCATTCATTAGATTGGAAAAGGAAAAGAGGGGTTGAAATAAGTGTGGAGGAGAGTGGTGGGCTAGAGTGTCTTGGATGGTCTAGCCCTCCACTATCCTCTCCTCCACCCTTCCACTTCCTCCCTTTTTCTAATCTGAGGTGGAGGCTGTGGCTAGTGAGCATGGTATTTGGGCGAGAGGTCTGGCGCTGGCTCTGTCAAGTCCCCTTTCTCGTGTGTACTTTTCTCACACCAGTAAGTTAAGATTTCTTGCTTGTTTTCTCTGTGCACGCATGTGCTTGGCAGCCTCCGCGAGCATGTGACGATTACTGGGCCGAATGGAAGCACTGCAGAAGCATCCCCAACCTCTTCCATCATTACTACACCTATGGGGAAGTACCATCATGCAAGCAGTGGAAAAAAGACTACAAGAACTGCAGAGAGTGGGAGAAGACAAAAAGCACCATGGCTAAGGTATGCAAAGCAAATATTGGTCATTGGAAACCCGTAGCCCTAGCCCTTTTGTCTGCTCACATCTGACGGATGGCTTCTGTCTATTCCAGGACTCCTTGTGCAAGAGTGAAAGAGAGCGGGTCACAGAAAAACAGAAGCATGTTGCAGTGTGGGAGTTGAGGAAGAGCCCCCCTGTGGACTGGTACTTGCCCATTGATGAAGACAAACCAAAGTAAGGCTCTCTGGGGCCATCTGTGAACTTGTGCAGTACCCTGATCTGAAATCTCTAAACTATACTGACTGGAAGAGGCTCCCCAACAATCTATATACCTCAACTTAGTTGTGTCAGTGTTGTTGTTTTTTAATCTGTTCTGAACTTTTAACGTTTTGCTCCTTTAAAACAACATGGTGGGACATTTGATATGTTGCAGAATTTTTTGTAAACACAACAAAGAGGTTTTAAGGCTCACAAATGTATTGTCACATCTTTTTGGTGCATGCTGTGCACTTTTGCAAACCCTCCATGTACCCTCTTGCTACCTGGTGAGAAAGCACCTTTACCCATGGGGTAAAGCTGTCTTAAGAGGCTCAGATTGTGGAATGATTCTGGATGCCAGCGGAAGTGGTAGGCAGATCGGCCAGTAGTATCTTCTGAACTTGGTGCTGTTTGTGTTGTTGTGTCACTGTTGTGTGGCAGAATCTGGGTGGTGGGGTATAACAGTAATGAAGCAGGATGATAAAGAGTAAGGGAGATGTTTCAAAGAACCCTGCTAGAAAACCCAAGGGCAGTAGGGAGTAAAGGTTTTGGGCAAAATGTGGGCATGGAAGTGAAAAAGCAAGCTGGAAATAAAACAAAATGCTAGGACAGCTTCTTGGCGGCTTTCCCTGCCCCGTGTCCTCCTGCTACTCCAAGATCTTAGTCTCAGCACCAAGCTAGGCAACCTCTGAAGAAGCATCAGTCTTCAGCTTACAGACCCAAGTAAAGCTGCCGCAGTGATGTGCAGGGAAGTGAATGGCTGGGGAGGCAAGTTCTGTGGCATCGCAAGGCATTCTATGGGCTACCCAGAAGCTGCGTCTGGGCAATCATAGGGAATGCTGGGCTCTCATCTGCTGTAACTCTAGTCTAGCAGCTGGCCTTTCCTTTGCGGCTGCTACTGCATCACAGACGTGAAACAGCAAGCAGCGGAGGGAGCCCTCATCCCACAGCTCACGTGAGAGATCAATCGCCCTCACACTGAGAGCAGTTGCATCGGGCCAGTGTGGGCTCCAACAAATCTCTGGAGGGCCAGAGGCTCATTGGAGACTTGGGGCTCCCTGAGGGCCACATTGAGAGGCCTCGAGGGCTGCAAGTGGCCCTAGGGCCAGGGTTTGGGCACCCCTGCTTTACAGCCTCAGCTAATTTCACTTTGTTCTGTTTTTGAGGTGATCCACCCCACCAGACTGGCAAAGAAGGGATTCTAGGCATAGGACAAGCAGCCAGGAAATCAACCAGAGGACTTCTGCCTAGCATAGTAGCTCCACTAGTGTCTCCCAGCCATACAATTCCTGCCCAGATTGGAGCTCACAGAAAAATGAGAGGGGTTGTGTGAGTGTAAGCACATTCTAGGATGAACCAGTTAGCCTCTTGTATACCAACTACTGGCCAAAAGGGTCTCTCTCCTATGAAGTCAATAGGTGAAGCAGCTCTCAAAAGAAACCTTTTAATTGTTTAGTCCCTATATTTGCTCTACGAAACCATGCTGTTCCTGCTCACACAATAACTATTTTGCTTTCTCTGGTAGAACACAGCTAAACATTTGGTCCCTGTTGCGTATATGCAATGTTGGGCAGAAATGGCTTAAGCTGCCTGCTCAGATTAACAAATCACATTTCTGAGATTTGACATGACAGCAGTGCCAACACTGCATCTGAAGGGCCTCAAGACCCTCCCAGACACAACTGGAAGGAACTTTCTGTCATATCTGGGAGGTCCCTGAGGCCCTCCCTGCAGATTAAAAACATAAGAACAGCCCCACCTGATCAGGCCATAGGCCCATCTAGTCCAGCTTCCTGTATCTCACAGAGGCCCAACAAATGCCCCAGGGAGCACACCAGATAACCTGCATCCTGGTGCCCTCCCTGGCATCTGACATAGCCCATTTCTAAATCCATTATCCATAGATTTCATTATCTGTGGATATCAGTATCCATGAGGGGGTGAATCTGGGAATAGATGCCCCGCCAATACCTATGGTCAACTGTAATGCCAATTTTTCATGTTATAGGACACGTACAATTCTTTCTAAAGAGTCCATGTTATGGACACAAAGCCTATATTGTTCACAAAAGCATTCTGGCACATTTTTTTTTACAGAAACTGGTGGATGTGGCTTCATGAACATCTCTGCGACCAGAAAGAAATCACATGATCCCTCTTTTGCTTGCTCCTGCCAGTTCAAACAATATACTAATTAATTTCATCCTAGGAATTTTGCTTTTCTTCTAAAGTTTCCACCTTGAAATGGTTTTTCATGGTAACTTGAGTTCCCCTGTGGGGAAAATCTGAATTCCCAATACAGCTGTATTATCCCACACCGGCAAGCACAAATCAGAAAGGAAAATGTGACAAGCCTATTTATACCACATACTCTTTGTACAAACGGGCTGCCTCTCACATGACAACAGTCCCTTCAGGGCAGAGTTTCTCAAACTGTGGGTCATGAGCCAATTTCAGGTGCATCCCCATTCCTTTCAATATTTTATTTTTAATAGATCAGACTTCATGCTACCATGGTATGTGACTGCATTTGGGGAAATGTTACAGACCTGTACTTTTAACAAGCTAGTATGTATATTCTTTTAACAATGATAGTCAGTGGGACTTAATCCTGGGTAGGACTGCAGCCTAGAATTGTTAAAAATTTTCCTGCTTGATGATGTCACTTCTGGTCATGACATCACTGCCAGTGGGTCCTGACAGATTCTCATTCTAAAAAGTGGGTCCTGGTGCTAAATGTGTGAGAAGCACTGCTTTAGGGAAACCTGCAGATGGGTGCACAAAATGGCCAGAGGCCTGTAATTTGCATGGAGCATTTAAATAACCATTTCAGGCTAGCCAGGGAACTAGTGGAATAGAAAAGGCAGAGAGCTGTAGAACAGAATGGCAGGTGTCCAGAATATACCCAATTTGTAAGACCAAAGGAAGAAAATGCATAATTTTCTTATTGTGTATTCAACAGTGAACTATGAAACAGCCACACACAACTGGTACATCAGAATGAATGGATGGAGCAGATTCATCTGTGATTGTGTTTACTGAATGAAACACCTTCCAAGATGTGGGTGGCAAGCTTTCCACATCACTGCGTATATACTTTGGTGATATCATTGCACTTCCCTTCAGGAGCCTCGTAGTTGGGCACCGGAGGGGTATACATAGGCTCTTGCCTTTCGAAAGGGAACAGCCCATCGTCACGCCGAATTGCTGCCTGATATAGTTCCTCAGACTCAAGGCGCAGTTCTTTTAATGCCTCTTCCTGGGCTGCCTGTAAAGACTCGATGGCCTTCATCTCTTCCTTGTGCTGATTTAGCTTGTACACAGCCCACCGCTTCAGAAGCAGGGCTCGCCTTTCACTCTCCTCAAATGAGATCGGGGAGGCGACTCGTACCCTGCCAAAGAAAAAAGATACTGCAACATTTTCTTGGATCCGTTTCCTTGGATCCAACAGACATAACTGAGCTGCTCTCCTTGTTTTAGAAAGCAAAAATCACACACACAAAAAGGATGCAACTTACTTTATCCCCCCTCACCCAACTTACTGAGGTTTTAGAAATGAGAAAATGAAGTTTTCAAAATGTGTTTGAGTGAGAAGATAAATACATATTATAGCTGATCTAGCATCATGAATGAGAGACTGCACAGGAGCTGCAGGGCCCAATTGGAAACATTTTTTGTGGGGCCCCAGGTTCGCAGCTACGGCCTGCAGCATCTTAGAATGCAATCCGAACCAACTTTCCAGCACCAATGTAAGAGCAACATTGCCTTACACCCTGAGGAGGCCTCCATGAACTGCCCCCCAACTGCAGGATGTAGGACACATCCCACTGGCACAGCTATGCCAGTGCTGGAAAGTTGGTTAGGATTGAACCCTTAGAGAGAGATAAATACTATTTATTATAGACTTTATAACTCAATGGTAGAATGGAAAACAATCAAAATTTGCACTTAAAAAGTGCATGCGAATTCACGGCCCAAATGGATCGAAGCACGTTTTAATATAAAATTGCAGACATGTAAGCAAGCAAAATGTGACTATAATCTTTGAAAAGGAAATAATTACAAAACCACTTGTTTTAGTTACTATGAAGTGACTTAGTAAAAATATTGATTGACTTTTTGTTTAGGAGAAAAAAAATTTCAGTGGCAATGTGTAGTTGAGAAGACTAGATTACTCTAGTGTGGGGCCCAGCTGGGAGCAAGTGGTCCAATTGGCTTAAAGGCTGCACATCAGGTCTCCCCTGGTTCAAATTTCATCTTTGCCCTAAACTCACCAGGTAATTTATGGGCAAGCCACTCCCACTCAGCCTCCCCCATCTTCAAAATGGGAACAATAATCTTTACAGTGCTTGCAAGAGGTAAAATAGCAGCTCAGTAAAAGACAACAGCAATTGGGAATAAAGCAGCAAATCAAAATACAATGTCTTGAGATCATCCTTACTCCAACCATGACAGGTAAGTAAGGATTATTCTCCCTTTATCGCAGCTGTGGAGTGGAAACTGAGAAGCAGTGGCTTGCTTAAGGATGCCTACTGAGCTGATGGCAAAGGGGTGTGCAGTGCAGGAACTAACAGTGCAATCCTACATATATTTATCCAGGATTAAGTCCCACTGAGTTCAGGGAATCCAAGTCAATGATTGATAAATCTGGTTTGGAAACTATGCAGCTTCACAGTCACTGTTTGCCTCCCTGCCATTACCTGGTTTCATCCATGAATCTGAATGGCGTTGTAAAATCTTCAATGGGGATCATTTCCTGTGGGGCTTTTTCCAATCGTTTAATCTTCTTCCTCATCCGGTCCCTTATGGCTATTTCTCTCTTTGGGTCCACTTTCTTCTTCCTCTTTGGTTCTGCTCTAATGGGGGGAAAAAACAGTTTGAAAAACTCTATCAGTGATTAGGCATGTATAAAACAGCAACATTAAACATTTCCAGAAAGTCCATAGTAGCTCATGGACATACCACCTCGTTGCATGCAGAAGGTCCCGGGTTCAATCCCCAACATCTCCATTGTGGACAAAGAAAAATTCCAGGATAAAACCTGGAGAGTTTTTGATTGCATTGACAATGCTGACCATCCTAGATGAACCAACAATCTTATTCAGTGTAAGCTGTTTCTATGCTGTGTTAACAGCCAGTGCTACACCTCAGAGCAATACCTCAGAGCAGAGATGGTCCCCAAAGAAGACAGTGTGGACACAAAATGTTTTGCATTGTGTCTTAAACGGGTTCAACTTCGAGCCACAAAGATTTCCAGGGCTGGCCCAAGACCTTCTGTCATCTTTGCTACTTTTCCACCAGCTCTCTGAATGTGAAAAAGGAGAGAGGAAGCAGAGGAAGCATGGAGGAGAAAAGGGGACTGGGCTAGAGTGTCTCCTTGTCTTCCACACTTCCTTTTTCACTTCATTTCCCTCTTTTCCAATTGGAAAAGTCTAGCCTGCTGCTCTCTCCTCCACGCTTCCTGTTCTGCTCCGTTTCCCCCTCTCTTTTCAAATTCAGGTAGCGCAGGGGAAAGGAACGGAGGTGGACATTCTCCATGCCCACAACTCATTATATGAGACAACTTTCACGGGACCCAATCCTATCTAACTTTCCAGCTCCAATGTAGCCACAATGCAGCTCCGTGATAAGGGAACACATGTTCCCATACTTTAAGAAGGCACCAGTGACTGCTCCTCCACCACAGGAAGCAGTGCAAACCCCGATAGCACTAGCACTGGAAAACTGGATAGGCCTGGGCCCTCAGTCAGCATCACGGACAGGGCTGAGATATTCAAATCTTCACCCAGCCACAAAATATACTGAATGACCATGACCAAATCATCCACCCTCAACCTTACTCAGCTTACCGGAACAGTGCAAAGCTAAATAACACATCCATTATGGAAAAGTTTTAGAAATTCAAAAATTCTGCAGACATTTTCAAATAATAAGAAGTTGGAGCTTTAGGGCCATATCCTATCCAACTTTCCAGCACTGATGTAGCTGTGCCAATGGAAGGGGTGCTACATTCTGCTGTGGGGGGACAGTCATGGAGACTTCCTCAAGGTGCAGGTAGCAAATGTTTGTTCACTTACCTCAGGGCTGCGTCGAGGCTGCATCAGCACTGGAAAGTTGGATAGGAGTGGGCCCTTAGTCTCCAAGAAAACATATTTACACAGTCCCCTCACATCCAACAAAAGGAAAAGTGCACTTGAATGTCCTCCTAGACTATGAACTACATTTTACCTCATGGGTAGAACTGCTCTCAGGGTCAAAAGTGATGACTGCCAGTGACTCTCTCGATGTTGAACATTCCAGGTTGACTGAGAACTATGGAAGAATTAATAAAACGCATTAGATCTGTCAAATCAGAAAAGAAAATCCTTTCTCCTGCCTTTCCAGTCTCAAAGGGATTATCCTGGCAGTTTACAATATCTTAACACACACATGATTAGACAACACTCTGTAGGATGTCACTGCCCTTTTAAAAACTGGGGTCCCAGAAGTACCACCAGACACCACCTCAAGTCCCACTGGTGGTACCTGTACCACTGGATGAGAAACAATGGAGTCCCACAAGTACCACCAGGCAGTGCCTCAAGTCCCACTGAACACTGAGGCCCCACAAGTACCACCAGGCACCACCTCTAGTCCCACTGGGGGTAACCACTGCTTGAGAAACACTGGAGTTGGGCCATCTGCAAAGATGGTAGTGGACAAGCAAGTTCATGTTAAAGTTATGGATCTACATAATTAATAATTAGTAGTTACTAATAGTAATTAATGCAAGTAATTAATTAATGATGGAAATTAATGTAAGGTGGATCGGATTCTGCCCGTTGGTGTAAGAAACTGAGACAGAAAAATGAATGAATGAATGAATATAATGATGATGGCGGTGGTGGGATAGTGATGAAGATGATGAGGGTGGTGCAGGGATAGTGATGAAGATGATGAGGGTGGTGGTGGGATAGTGATGAAGATGATGAAGGTGGTGGTGGTGGGATAGTGATGAAGATGAATTTGGTAGTGGTGGTGGGATAGTGATGAAGATGATGAAGATGATGAGGGTGGTGGTGGGATAGTGATGAAGATGATGACGGTGCTGGGATGATGATGAAGATGAGGCCTCCCTCCCCACCTACCTCCATAAACAGCCCCCTGCCCTGCAGCCAAGGAGGCTCAGGGCCCTGGAGGCTGCAGCCTGGGCCAGCATCCTGCCTTCAGCCAGCAGAGCCCCAGCTCACTCCTGCCCCAGCCACCAGGGGGGACGCATTGGGCGACGCACACACCGGTCCGCCCACGGTTGGGCCCCGTCCTGTTCCGCGGGACCTCGCCACGAAGGTTCCGGGGGTGGAAGGGACCGCAGTACTGCTGGCCTGCCTTGCCCAGCCTGGGGTGCTGTGCTGTAATCTCGACCCCAAACTCTGAGCCCAAGCCTAGGCAGGTCAACTCAGAAGTAAGCCCCATTATAGTCAATGGGGCTTACTCCCAGGTAAGTGTGGCTAGGATTTCCAGCCTTAGCCTACAGCCCAAGCCTATGCATGTCTACTCAGAAGTAAGTCCCATTATAATCAATGGGGCTTACTCCCAGGAAAGTGTGGCTAGGACTGTACCATAAAGTCCAAGCCTGAGCATGTCTACTCGGAAGTAAGCCCCATTACAGTCAATGGACTTACTCCCAGGAAAGTGTGGCTAGGATTGCAACCTCTGTGTCTGTTTTCTGTGCCACCTGCTCATGCAACGATGTATGCCCTTTGCAAGTGTGTCCTTTACACACCCCACTTACCTGGGAGTAAGCCCATTGACTATAATGGGACTTACTTCTGAGTAGACATGCATAGGCTTGGGCTCACAGGCTGCAATCCTACCCACACTTACCTGGGGGTAAGCCCCATTGACTATAATGGGGCTTACTTCTGAGTAGACATGCATAGGCTTGGGCTTTAAGGATGAAAATCCTAGACACACTTTCCTGAGAGTAAGCTCCATTGACTATAATGGGACTCACTGTTGAGTAGACATGCCTAGATTGGCCTCCTATGCTACAATCCTAGCCACACTCGCCTCAGATAAATTATAGAGATGCTTGTGGGGTGTTTCTGTGGATCCTTGAGGGCCCCCTACCTCCCAAGCCCCCTGGGGAGGGGGAGACCGATGGGGAGGCATGGGGGCCTCCAAAGATGGTAGTAGTGCTTGTGAGGTCTTTATGTGGATCCTTGAGGGGTCCCCACACCTCAAGCCCCCCCCCAGGGAAGGGGGAGCCAGATGGGGGAGCACAGGGGGGGCCTCCAGAGAGCCTGTAGAGGTGCTTGTGGGGTCTTTATGTGTCCCCAACAAGTAAGACGTCACTGCCCATTTAAAAAGTGGGGTCCCACAAGTACCACCAGACAGCACCTCAGGTCCCACTGGTGGTACCTGTACCACTGGTTGAGAAACCATACCACAAATACCCCTTCCCCATAGAGCCTTGAGGGCTCCCCAGCCCCCTAGGGAGAGGGAGACATGGGGGGGCCCAGAGAGCCTGTAGAGGTGCTTGTGGGGTCCATGTGGACCCTTGAGGGCCCCCCATCCCCTGGAGGGAGCCTGGGGGGCCGAGAGCCAGAAGGGGAGCTTGTGGGGCTTTCCTGAGTCCCCCTTCCCCATGGATCCCCCCAAGCCCCCTGGGGAGGGGGGTCACCCCAGAGGGAGGACCCCTCCCCTGCCGCGCCCCTCCCCCACCCGGACCCTTGGGCGCCGCCCCTGTTTCCCGCCGGGCCGCTTAGGTCGTCGCCCCGCGCTGACTTCCGGCGTTGCCGGGGAGCCGCCGGGAGCAGCGAGCGGGGGATGCGGCCGGGCAGCGGCTGGCGGGACCGGGACGGGCGATGGAGCTGCGGCGGCGGCCGTGAGAGGGAGGAGGGGGAGGAAGAGGAGGGGGAGGAAGGGCACCGGCGGGGGGCGGAGGAGGAGGAGGCCGCGGCGCGGGGGCCCTGAGCCAGCCCGGCCCCCCACCCTCGCTGCCAGCCCAGCCCCGCCCAGCCCCCCCCCCGGCACGGAGGCCCCGGAGGAGGAGGAAGGACGAGCCCCAGGATGAAGCTCCTCAAGCCCACCTGGGTCAACCACAATGGTGAGCGCCTGCCTGAGCGAGGGTGCCTCTGGGCATGTGCAGAGCGCAGCACCTCAGCCTTGCCCTGCCTCTCCCCCTCCCCCCCATGCATTCGGCGCTGAGCGGGAGCCTTGCAAGACTGGAGCATGTCACTCTTGCCCCCTCCCCCAGGTTTGGGTGGCTTTGCCATTTGGAGGGGGTCTGGCATTGGAGGGAGCGCGAGGACTCTGAGCATGTGCAGAGTGCAGCACCTTATCCTTTTCCTCCCTCTCTTCCCTCCCACCACTCATGCACTCAGGGCTGGGAGGGAGCCTTGCAAGGCTGGAGCATGTCACTCTTACCCTCCCCCAATTTTGGAGGGGGTCTGGCATTGGAGGGAGCAGGAAGACTCTGAGCATGTGCAGAGTGCAGCACCTCATCCTTTTCCTCCCTCTCTTTCCCCCCCACCACTCATGCACTCAGGGCTGGGAGGGAGCCTTGCAAGGCTGGAGCATGTCACTCTTACTCTCCCCCAATTTTGGAGGGGGTCTGGCATTGGAGGGAGCAGGAAGACTCTGAGCATATGCAGAGTGCAGCACCTCATCCTTTTCCTCCCTCTCTTCCCCCCCACCACTCATGCACTCAGGGCTGGGAGGGAGCCTTGCAAGGCTGGAGCATGTCACTCTTACCCTCCCCCAATTTTGGAGGGGGTCTGGCATTGGAGGGAGCAGGAAGACTCTGAGCATATGCAGAGTGCAGCACCTCATCCTTTTCCTCCCTCTCTTCCCCCCCACCACTCATGCACTCAGGGCTGGGAGGGAGCCTTGCAAGGCTGGAGCATGTCACTCTTACCCTCCCCCAATTTTGGAGGGGGTCTGGCATTGGAGGGAGCAGGAAGACTCTGAGCATGTGCAGAGTGCAGCACCTCATCCTTTTCCTCCCTCTCTTCCCCCCCACCACTCATGCACTCAGGGCTGGGAGGGAGCCTTGCAAGGCTGGAGCATGTCACTCTTACCCTTCCCCAATTTTGGAGGAGGTCTGGCATTGGAGGGAGCAGGAAGACTCTGAGCATATGCAGAGTGCAGCACCTCATCCTTTTCCTCCCTCTCTTCCCCCCCACCACTCATGCACTCAGGGCTGGGAGGGAGCCTTGCAAGGCTAGAGCATGTCACTCTTACCCCCCCCCCCCGCAATTTTGGAGGGGGTCTGGCATTGGAGGGAGCAGAAGGGAGCACCTTATCTTTTTCCTGCCCCCTTATGCATTCAGTGCTGGGAGAGAGCCTTGTAAGGCTGGAGCATGCCACTCTTCCCCCCCCCCCTTGGGTGGCTTTGCCATTTGGAAAGGGTCTGGCATTGGAAAGAGCAGGAGAACTCTGAGCATGTGAAGAGCGCTGTGCCTAGTCCTTCCTCTGCCTCTCTTCTCCCCCCCCCACTCATGCATTCAGTGCCGGGAGGAGGCCTCATAGGGCTAGAGCATGCCACTTTTGCCTGGGTGGAGCAGCAGCAGTTCTTGCCCCCCCCCCCAGTGAGGTTTGGGTGGCTTTGTGATTTGGGGTCTGTCATTGGAGGGAGAGGATGGACTCTGAGCATGTGTAGAGTGCAGCACCTCATCCTTTTCCTGCCTCTTTGCAACATGCTACTTCTGCCTGCCCAACTCTGCCTGGGAGGAGGAGGAGGAGCAGCAGCTCTTGTCCCCCCCGCGGCTTGGCTGGCTTTGCAATTTGGGAGGGGGTTCTGGCATTGGAGGGAGAGGGCAAGCTCTGAGCATGGCAGAGTGCTACTTTTTGCTGGCTGAGGAACCTGTGCATGTGTCTCTTCTCTCCCCCCTTCCCAGTTGATTGGGCTCTTTGAGAGTAGATGTGTAACTTTGCTTGTTATCAGCTTATGGACACGCCTGAGTCCTGACTGATAGTAGAAGGTCTCTGGGCACGTGCAGAGCACCACACCTCATCCTTTCTCTGTGCCATTCCCTCCCATGCATTCAGTGCTGGGAGAAATCCTTGCAAGGCTGGAGCATGCCACTTTTGCCTGCCCAATCCTGCCTGGGAGGAACAGCTGCTCTTGCCCTGAAGTTTGGGGTGCTTTGCGATTTGGGGTCTGGCATTGGAAGGAGAGGATGGGCTCTGATCATGGGCAGAGTGCTCCTTTTCTGCTGGCTGAGGAAGCTGTGCAAGTGTCTATTCTTCTGTTTCCAGAAGATAGGGCTCCTTGCAGGGTAGCATGCCTGACTGTTTTATGCAGGTATGCCTGAGCCTTTACTGTCAGAAGAAGGGCTCTGAGCATAGGCAGAGTGCTCCTTTTCTGCTGGCTGAGGAAGGCGTGCATGTGTCTCTTCTTCCACCCCTTTTCCCAGCTTTGGGCTCCTTGCAGGGTAGGCACATGTAACTTTGCTTGGTAACAAGTTATGGGCGTACCCATAACTTGTTACCAAGCAAAGTTACATGTGCCTACCCTGCAAGCCCTGAATGGTAGAAGAAGGGCTCTGAAGATGTACCAGAACGCTGTGCCTCCTCCTTTTCCTGCCTCTTTCTCTATCCAGGCTTTCAGTGCTGGGAAGAATCCTTCCATGCCACTTTTGCTGCCCAACCCTGCCTGGGAGGAGGGGGAGGAGCAGCAGCTCTTGCCCCTGAGGTTTGGGTGACTTGGGATTTGTCGGGTGGGGTCTGGCATTGGAGGGAGTGGAAGGGCTCTTAGCATGGGCTGAGTGTTCCTTTTCTGCTGGAAGGAAGTAGAGGAAGCTGTGCATGTGTCTCTCCCATCCACTCCCCTTTCCAGCTGATAGGGCTCCTTGCAGGACAGGCACTTGTAACTTCGCTGGATATCAAATCAGGTCATGGGTGCACCTAAGCTTTGACTGATGGCAGAAGGGCTCTGAGCATGTGCAGAATGCCCCTTTTCCTGTTGGCTGAGGAAGCCATGCATGTGCCTCCCCCTGTTTAAGACTTTTTGAAGGACAAGTGCATGAAGCTGCTTTATAATAGGGTCAGACTGTCAGTGCATCTGAGCCCTCAGTGACAGCAGCTTTTCCCCCAAAGTTTGAGTGTTTTGTGATCTGGGGCCAGAAACGGAGAAAATGGTCAGTCTCTGAACATGGGCAGTGTGCCCCTTCTCTCCCTTGCTGGGGAAGGCATGCATGCTCTTCCCACCACCTTTAGGTTGAGAATACTCCTTGCAGGGCAGGCAGCAGTAACTTTGCCTTTTGTTGAATCTGATTGTTGGCCCATCTGAGCCTTGATTGGCAGCAGTGGCAGGTCCCCCTCAGGGTTTGGGCAATTTGGAGCTGGTAATAAAGAAGCAGAGGCCCTCTGAGCATGACCAGAGTGTCCCATAGCACCTTGCTGACCACCCCCTTTAGGCTATGAGGATTCCTTGCAGGACTGTTGCATGCAACTTTTTCTTATACCAAGTCACATTGTTGCAAGGTAGAAAAAGCAACTCAAGAATAACTCCTTACTCAGGAGTGAAGGTGTGCAGGCTTATATTTCATTGCAAGCAACGGGCATCTCAGGGGACTAGTGTCCAAAGCATGAGAGCAATTCCCAATATTGGTTTGACCATTTATACAATTTTGGCTTTTGTCCCAAAATCTAGACTTCCTATTGGCTGAAATTTTACATCAGAGATGGGGCAAACACCTAATGGGTTACAGATAAGGTACAATTTGCGTAAAAGATGGGAAATAGGTGGGCAACAAGTGGGCAAAACCATTAATTGGTTATGATTTACATACAGGTAGGGTTTCACCTTAAAACCTAGAAAAGTACAAAAGTTTCTAAATCCCAGCAGGGTGCACTATAATACTATTTACTTAGTGTTGGCTCACATTCTCATAAATCAACCCAATTATACAGATTGTTTTGACGAATTTTAGAATAGTCATTAAAAGAAAGGTACTGTGATCTTTTCTGCGTACCTTTCCTATGCAGGTTACAGGCTACCTTGTTTTACTATGTACTTTTGTTCGAAAAGTATAACAGTTACAAAGCTAGTGAATACAATCAGTGAATGTCTCTTAACCTTTGCCAAGGTGTGAGCTCATTCCTCTTCAGTAGCTGCTTGGCACCTGCTATCTGCACCTTCAAAGTGTAATCACCTTGCGCTGAGTCTCCAAGCCCCAACTTCAGCCAGCTTCTTTCAGTCATACTCACAAAAATGATTCTTTATGAAAGCCAAGCAACCTTTACCATTTTGTGTTGCTATGCTTTATACTGGGCAATCCAGTGGCCTTTATATGTGGGTTGCAGTCTGGGGTCAGAGGTCACCGTGCCTTAAGGTTACTGGCCTGTCTGAGACCTGCCTGGCAGCAACTCTTACCAGGCTTTGGGTACACAGGGACAGGGGTTGAGGGAGATGAACTCCTCTGAGCATATGCAGAGTGTCCTAGGCCCTGTCACCAAAGAGCTGCAGACCTCTGTGCAACAGTTTGATCCTTGGTGAGGATAATAGTTGATTAGCATAAATGGTTGTTGGCAAAGAAGGCACCCCCCCCCCCCATTTAAAAGCTCCTCACTGTTTGCTCATGTGCCCTAAAGTATATAGCACCTGTTTAAATGCCTGGGGATGACGAAACACATTTTGTCAGATAATGTTATTCACAAGTTCCTTGTGTAAGGGCTTTCCTGGGCTAAAAAGCATCCAAATTCAGCCTGTCCCCTTGATTAGCTGACTAAACACTTTTCCAAAAGCTTAAAACAGCTCTTTGAAAATGGTTCTGAGGTGGCCTGTTGTCTTTTCAGGCCCTCTCCCCAGCCCTGAGTCTTGTGAAAGAGATTTCACCCTTCAGTGTAGAGTCTTTCCTGGAGGTTTGAATAGGGCTGTCACCCCATTTAGCAAATCTTAGTGGATTACTCAGTGCAGGTTTAACTGATTGATTTACAAACAACTTAAAAAAATGACTGGAAGCAGAAAAGTGTGCTTTCCTTGTTTTTCATTGGTGCATGTACTGTGTACGTTTGTTGTAACAGGTGCCATGTTCAAAGAGGCATTTCCTTCTGTGTGGGGAGGATGGCAGGAAAAACTCTTCTCAGATGAGGTCTCTCACCTGTTGTTTTTGTAGGTACTTACGTTATGATAATGAAGTTTAAAAAAAACTTTCCTGATTGGTTCTGATTGGAGATGGTTTTTTAGTTGATAACAAAGGTATTCAGTTAAAGAATGATTGACGAAAGGTTTGCTGCCCTGTGTTTTGTATGTAGTGCCCCAAAAGCAAGTCACCTTAGAAGCTTTATCTCAGAAGCCGAGATGCTTTCATGAAAGAGGAATGTTGGGAGCAGTCATATCCTGAGTCAGACCACCGAACCATCTAGCTAAGTATTGTCTGCACTGACTGGCAGCCGCTCTCCAAATTTGCAGTCTTTCCTAGTTCTACCTGGAAATGCCAGGGTTTGAACGTGGGGCCGTCTGAGTATACAGCAGGTGCTTGACCACTCAGCTGTAGCCTGGGTTGTGATGGGTCACAAACCATGTTTCTAGCACACGGATTGTCCACTAGAAAAGAGGGGCCAGCCCTCCCCTTCAGGGCTAAATCCTATCCAGCTTTCCAGCCCTGGTGGTCTTGTTGCCAATGGGGTGTGTGTTGCATCCTGTGGTGGGAGGGTAGTTATGGAGGCCTATTTGTTCCCTTGCCTAGGGACTGCATTGCAGCTGCTCCGGTGCTGGAAATTTGGATAGGACAGGGCCCTTAGTATGCAGGTCTAAGGCAACATTTGACCCTATAGAATCAGTCCTGGTTTGTGTTCATTGGATCTTGAGAGAAGCTGGCAAACTGCTGATGCTAGGAATTCTCTGCATCAAACTATTTGATGCAGAGGATACTTAAGCCTTTTGCTTATGCTTTAGTCCTTATCAATATCTGAGTCGTATGTTGTTTACTCTACTCCTCCCAGAGATTTCATAGCTGCCCAACAGCGAAAAGGTAACTACTGTATTTTGAAGAGTTTGGGTAACTCTGTGTTGTTATCTGATGACAGGAAAGGGATACATTTTGGACAGGTTTTATGTGGATTGTTTCTTTGGTACTATATGATTTCTAGTTAGGAACAAAGCTGCATTTTAAAAGAAATTTGTATTACTGTGACTTCTGAAAAGGATATAATATATTATTATATATTAAGAATATTTATATACTGCTTTTCAACAGTTCACAAAGTGGTTTACGTAAAAATAATTCCATGAATAGTTCTCAATCCCCAAAGGGTTCACAATTTAAAATGGTGCAGAAGAGACATCAGCAATAGCCCCTGGAAAAGATGCCATGCTGGGGTGAAGAGGAACAGGTGCTCTCCCTCTGCTAAATAGAAGAGGGCATCACTTTAAAAGGCACCTCTTTGCCCAGTTAGGAGGGGTGAGCTCACCTTTTTAAAGTGTGAAGATAATTTCAATATATTTATGTTGCACCTGTCTTCTGTCACGGGACTCAACGGCAACAAACATGGAGCTTTGATGTTTATGCGGAGAGGCTATAATTGGTGGTGTAGGGTTTTGCTTGGAGAAGATTCCAGGTTCAGTCCCTGGCATCTTCTGGTAGGCTTGGGAAGGACCTTGTCTAAAACTCTGCAGTTGGTGTCAAGACTGCTAACACAGATGCGTCAAAGGTCTGACTCGGATGGCAGCCTCTGATGTTCCCAGACTGTCTTCCACACAGGCACTGATCTGCATGGTTCCAATATTGTATGCCTTCAGACCATGCCCTTAACCCAGATATTTGAGATACTTTTCAGAGTTATGCATAGAAGCATCTCATGTTAGTGTGTTGTGTGGAGAGTAATATATGAGTGTCTGGACATTACCAAGATCAGGGGAAAACGTTACCTACCAGAATGCAGGTTACGTGTTACCTGCATTCTGGTGAAGATTATAAATGAGTGTCTGAAACCATCTGACCAGTGACCTTGCATTTTCAGCCCTGCTAAGAGATAAGGCAGCCTGTAAAGGTACAGATGGGGCTAAAGGGACGTTGGAAGTCTGTGGACTGATTGCAGTCCTGTCCTCTGGCGTGGCACTTCTCAGCCAGCCTTGTGTCTGTAGATGTGACTACAGAATACACAAGACCGACTGCACCTCTTTGACCCACTCTCCACACAGAGTGGGGCTTGCTCTGTAGAATGGTGAGAGGGGTCTGCAGTCATGACAACCCATAAATGGCAGTTGCTTCACACTGGGATAGGGTATATGTCTTTCTGGTACATCTCCCTGTTCCTCCTCATTCATGCCAGCCTTTGTTGCTCGTCCCATCTCAAAAATGGTAGATTTGGGAAAAGTGAAGGGCTTGAAGCACCTTCTTTACAAGGAGAGATTGAAATGTTTGGGAACTTTTTTGAGAAAAAAATGCAGCTTGAGGGGACATGATAGAGGTTTTTAAAAGTTTGCATGTTGTAGGGCAGGGGTGCCCAAACCCTGGCCCTGGGGCCACTTGCGGCCCTTGAGGACTCCCAATGCGGCCCTCAGGGAGCCCCCAGTCTCCAATGAACCTCTGGCCCTCCGGAGATTTGCTGGAGCCTGCACTGGCTCCACACAACTGCTTTCAGCGTGAGGGCAACTGTTTGACCTGTGGGATGAGGTCTCCCTCCGGTGCTTGCTGTTTCATGTCTGTGATGCAGTAGCAGCAGCAAAGGAAAGGCCGGCCTTGCTTTGTGCAAAGCCTTTTATAGGCCTTGAGCTATTGCAAAACCTTCATTCATTCATATAAGTTCCATCTCTGATATATTCATTTATGTAAATTTATTCAAATTTTAAATGTAAATTAATTTTTTTCCCCGGCCCCCGACACAGTGTCAGAGAGATGATGTGGCCCTCCTGCCAAAAACTTTGGACACCCCTGTTGTAGGGGGAAAGTGGATAGAAAGTTTTTCTTACTCTATCATGTAGTTTAGAGCAGCTATTTTCAACTAGTGTGCCATGGCATGTTCTAGTGTGCCGTGAATGGTCTGCAGGTGTGCTGTAGGAGATTGGGTGAGGAGTTTATTCATAGGGCCATTAGGGAAAGTGAGCCCCCCACCAGCAATGTGCTGTGCCCAGTCAATTGTCAAAAAACTGATGGTGTGCCTTGACAATTTTAGCACCTTGTCAGTGTGCTGTGAGATGAAAAAGGTTGAAAATCAGAGGATGGAGATCATCCTTAAATGAGGCATCATGTCCTGCTGAGACAATCACCATTCTTTGAATAAAATGGCAAAACTCATGTAATAATCATGACTTCCTTGGGTTGAAATCTGACCTCTGCTGTGAATTCAGTAGGTGATCTTAAATAAGCCTCAGTCTTCCCCATCTGCAATATGGGGATAATATCTACGTACCTTACAGGGTTGTTGTCACATCAAGAGAGTACACATGAAGATCTTTACGCAGAGTGGCAGAAAGCTGCGTCTGCCAGAATTCTTTATTTTACCCAGGTATTAAATCTGCCAGATGAAGGTCAGTGTGTGATGCTATGGGCTTGCATTAGAATGCTGTTTTGAATGGTTATATTGATCACCCATAGCAAAGAGGCCAAGCCATTGTGAAAAATGTCTCCGGAGGCAATCTATGGCATAGTCTCTCAGAGCACGATCAGGGGAAAACAAAGGAGCAAAGGTTGGTTCTTGTGGCATGATGTGCTGCCGTGGTTGGTGCTGGGGTAGCACATGTACCTTTAGGCTAGATTGCCCTGGCTTGGGCTGTTCGACTGCATTTGACCCCAGGCTGCGCAAAAGTTCTAAAAACCAGCAGTGAGCTGTCATTATGGAAACGGCTGTAACAAGACAAGTTGTTCACGAGAATGCTAATTGGTAGGTATTTGGGCAGAACAGCAGGTTATAAAGTGATGTCAGGAGCTTACAATTCACCTGTCTTTCTCCAGTGAGAATATCTCTTGACTCTGCTACAGCAGCAGTGAGATGGAAGCCTTGTAAATAGGGGCAGTAGAAAGAGACAGCATTTTCTCATAAGTGTTTAAAATTCTGGGTTCATCCTGGGAAAACTCAACAGTGAGAGCTGCAGGAAGCTTCTGATAGCCCAGCCGTGTGCCTGTCTACTCAGAAGTAGGCACTGAGTTCAGTGGGGCTTCCTTCTAAGTAATTGTGTATAGTATGGCACTGTGAGTGTTCTAGTAGAGATGTCTTTAAATATTAACAAGAGGTTTGCAACTACTTTGTTATTGTTTGCAAACTGTTGATATTGTATGCGGTGTGTCCATGGATAGTGCAAGTGAATCTGAGCTGCTTTTTCAAAACAAATTGGAGGTTTGTGTAATTTACTTGAGATGCAGATTTGCAGGATTTTAACACAACCACGTGGACGTTGGTGTGTGGTAGAGGTAGGAAGGTCATGAAGCCTAGCCGCACACTGTGTTTTGATTGTCTGTGATGATAAGTCAGGGACAGGGCTGGGGGGAGGACACTGAGCGACAGTATTTATTCCTTTAAAACGTTAATGCCACCAAAGAGTTGATCCCTAAGCAACCATGAAACATGGTTTCATCAACATCCCCTAGCAACCTTGAAAATGGCAGATGAAATGAAAGTGTAACCAGTACATTCTGCTGAAAGCTTGAGTGAATGAAAAGTTCTTAATTTGCACCAAAGATATTGTAGTGTAGGTGTCTGTCAGATGTGCCTGGTGTTGTGGGTTGGCACCAGGGGTGGGGGAGAGGACATCTGGAGAAAAACCTGTGCCAGGCCCTGACGGTGTGTTGGGATCCCCATGCAACTGGAGGACGGGATGGTAGTTCTGCTGGCTGTGGTCAGTTTTTTTTACAGAGTGCAGTGCGCTTATCCCATCGCTATTTCATAGGCACACAACAATGGAATGTGCATAGCGGGAAGTTCTCTGGGTTACTCTGCCACCAGATCTCTCAAGCAAGTTGGGCTCTGAGTTGAGCTATATAGCTGGACTTCTGATGGTCCTGGCCTCTCAGTCAGTGCCCAGCGTGACTGGCTACTGGCACCTGCTGGTGCTCCATAATGTGGGTACCATAATGTGGTGCAAGGATTGTACCATTTCTGAGTCAAGGCGTCTGACTAACCAACAGGTATCATGGAAGTCTTCTTGGGAACCCTCTGTATTCTACTTTGAAGTCCCTTATGGAAGACAAGTGAGATATCAGTGTAGTAATGAATAGAAGAATGCATGAATCATTGTGTGGAACTGGAGGAAATTTTTTTAAAGTACTTCTGGAATCCGCTACTTCACTGAGCACCAAAAATACACTGAGGGCAAATATTTAAATGCATTTACAGTCTGTTGGGTGATTGGAAAGAATTAAACTTGGATTTCTGTTAAAGCAGATACTCAGATTAGGAGGTAAGTATTTGACTCCCTGCTGTTCACCTGCAATTTATTAAGGTGATATTAAGACAGTGTTTATTAAATTAAGACAGTGTTCTCAGTTCCATGGGAGGTGTTTCAGTTTTCTTGAAACTGCATGTGGGAGAATTTGTGTCTATCTGAATCTGTACAGTTCTGATCTTTTCTCCAAGCCGTTCTCCATAACTGGGAAGTTTAGAAGGATATATAATATAATATAATATAATATAATATAATATAATATAATATAATATAATATAATATAATATATGACTGTGCCTGAAGAAAATCTATTTGTAAAAAATACCATAAAAGTAATAAACCTTTGAGCTGAGAGTAACTGTGATTGTTTTTAGCAAACTGTATTCTTTCCAAGTGCCAGCAAAGAAGGGATTCACAGAGCTCTGCATATCACTGACTTAAAAAAAGATCCTTAACAACTTTGGGTCAAGATAAATGTAGCCCAAACAGGAAGATAGGTTGTTGCTGTCTGTTCAGTCAAACCTTTGGTCCACTTGTTAGAATTACCCACACTGACTGTCAATGGCTCTGCCAAGGTTTCAGATCGGGGTCTTTTGAGCTCAAGCTGAGGCTTGAGCCTGAGACCTTCTGCAAGCAGAGCAGGTGCTTTGGGCAACAATTATTTAATAATGTAAAAATAAAATATCCTCCCCCCGCCCCCCCAAAAAAGTTTGAAATGTATTGAATCAAATCCTGTTGCTGGAAGGCTGGTCTTGGTTCATCAGATGCAAAACTCTTCCTAGAAATCCATCCCAGAACTGTTCCTTTGGTTTGGGATTGTTTGCAATTAATGTTATGAGAACGTGTGTTGTGCACCTTTCCTTATCTTGCTATTCCCAGACTGCTAATCACAGCATTTCATCCTCTTGTTGTTCTGCTACTTGATGCTTGAGACATAGGAAACTAAATCCTTTGGTAAAATGGCCAGTGGTTGGTTCAGACTCCTGTAAGTAAGTTGATTATAGCTAACAAGCCCCTCCTAACTGGGCTAAGAGGCATCTTTTAAATATTGGTTTTCTTCTGTTTAGCAGGGGGGAGCAAGTGTGCTTATTCTCCAGGAAACTGGTGGCCAGAATGTGATACCAGATCATAAAAGGATCCTTCTGAAATGTTGTATTTTTTGAAAGACAGAACCTTCATCAATTGTAAAAAAATCCCTATAGGGATTTAGTATAGCCTGCCTGTGTAAACCACCTTGAAATAAAGTCTGAGGAGAAATCTGAAGGAAAATAAGGAAAAGTTGCATGCTTAGACTATACTGTAGCACGGCAGAGGATCGTTTGGTTGTTTAAGACCCAGGAAGAAATGTGTTCCCTAAATAACTTTAATGTGTAATTCCATCTGTGTTGGAATAACACTGAGCTCATGAGATTGTTTTGCTGTTATTTTCAGGCAAGCCGATATTTTCAGTTGACATTCACCCTGATGGGACCAAGTTTGTAACTGGAGGACAAGGTATGTTCACAGGTCATCTCTTCATATCCAGGTCAATTGCAGTAAAACACATTAAAAATGCAGTATGCCCCCAGGTTGGGTACACTTGTTGCGATAGTCTCAGGCAGCAATTTTCAACCGGTGTGCCATGAAAGGTCCATTTAGGTGTGTGGCGGGAATTTGGCCAGGCCAGTCTCTGAACCCTCATTTGTTCGGCCAATGTGTCCCCAAGGTGGGGGGACACTACGGGGGTAGACATAGTGCAGTGCTTTCCCCCAAGTCCCCTGGCATTATCTCTGGTTGCTCCACTAGCAGATGGGGAAGACTTGAGAGGGAGTGGCTTGCCTGAGGTTATAATTCATGGCAGAGGTCCTGATTGTCAACTTGCTCTTAGCCACTGTGCTGTCTCAGCTCCACAAAACCAGAACGACCAAACAAAAACCAGTGGCAGGGTAACAGCTGCATCTCCACAAGGCTGTGTGCTTTGCACGGGCCCTCCCTACGCAAACACGCACACCCAGTCTGCCAAAAAGCAGAGCAATTTATTAGCTACCTAATTAACATGGCATTGCTTGACATCATGTAAAATATGCATGATTAAACAGCCAAGTTATTGAGGGTTGGAATTTCCCATTGTTTGCTGTTATGACTTGTTTTCCCCTATATATCGACAGAGTTATGCTTTCCTCTCCTCAGGGTCTCTCTGCCTTGTTCCTTCTGACCAGCAGTGCAGAATGGTCTTAGTTAATTGTTTCCGTTGGCCGCATATCTTTGTTTAAATTGGTGGTCTCCACACTCGGGACCACGAGTGTTGGTAAACCATTCCCCACTGCAAACAGAGTTTACCATTCCACAGGGCAGCTTGATATCTTTGCCCCTGATCTCCCCTAAACTTGGTGACCGTGTCTGCCCAGAAATCCGGGAACACGGCCTGCTGGGGCGTTGGGCAGTGGAAGTGACAGCCCAGTGTGAAGTTTAGGGGAGATCAGGGATGAAGATATTAGGCTGCTCCATGAAACAATAAGTTCACACAGGGGAAGAGTTTACATGGGCACTGGATAAAGGCCGTGTGCCAGGGTTTGGCGCCTGCTGGTTTAAACGATCCATTTTAGTTATTTATCACAATATTTTTTTCCACATTTTTATGCTGCCCTTATCTAAGGAGATCAGGGTGGTGTACATGGGTCCTCTCCTTCTTTTGTCCTTAATAACCCAGTGAGGTTGAGAGTGGGTGGTCCAAGGGTCCCCAGGAACCTTCATGACTGAGCAGGGATTTGAATCTGGATCTTCTAGGTTTAACTCCAACACCAGAACCACTACACCATCCTGGCTCACTATCATTTTGTCGGTTTGGATTTAAGCCGTTTCGCCCAATGTTGCATATACACTACAGGGATCAAATGTGGACTGGGCAGAAATGGGTTTAATAGGAACTGAGGCTCACATCTCTTCATTCCTTAACTCTCTTGATTCTGGAAAGCTTTTTGCATGTCCAGCTATAGTCTGGATTGCCACCTTTGTTGCAGTCTTGCAAACTATTATTAATTGTGTATATCATGTCACACAAAGGCCAAGTTATCCAACCTTAAATCTCTGAATATAAAGTTCTAGTACCTAAGGAATGATTGGCGTTTTTGCAATCCTTGTTTGTGTCCAGATCATGAGTCCCAAAGCTTCCAGCATCTCATCACTCAGTCTTGCTCTAATGGTTATCCAGAGCAGATTAGTTAGAGAAACAATATATATATATTTTGTACATAACTCCTAAGAATTTTCACGATAGGAGAAAAAATATTTGCATTTCTGTAGTTGCTTGCTATCTGTCTCTCTCAACAATAGTGATTAAACCAAGCAGTTGCTTCATCTAATAGGTGTTAGAAGGTTCAAGGTGATGGGAAGGAGTTGGGGGAGAAGGCTATCAAGTCATGATAGGTATGTGCAAGCTCTTGATTTTAGAGGCAGGCTGCCTCAGATTACCAGATGCAGGGGAGGGCACCAGGGCGCAGGTTGTATCTGTTGTGTGCTCCCTGGGGCATTTGGTGGGCCACTGTGAGATACAGGAAGCTGGCCTAGATGGGCCTTTGGCCTGATCCAGCAGGGCTCTTCTTATGTTCTTAAGGCCACCTATAATTATGCCACTGGGATCAGCTGGTCCATCGAAATGTGCTGGTAGGCCAATTGTAACCCACAGGCAATAGTTTGGAAATCTCTGAAGTAGACAATTAATAGCACAATTCTGTGAGTGTTCACTCCGAAGTAAGTCATTGGTGGGACTTACTTCCATGCCAGAGTGTTTAAGATTGCAAGCTTCACCTTCTAATACTTGCTAAAGGCCAAGGGTGAGTTTTGCAAAATACATTTGAATAAAGAACTAGTTGGAGGCCAGTAGTAGTGCAGAGGATGTTGCTGTTTATATCTGCTTATCGTCCCGGCACAAGGGAGCTATTAATATTCTCTGTGGGCATTTCAGTGCTGTTCTCTCAACAGGATGTTGATTTGTTTTCCTTTGCCTTTAGGACAGGATTCCGGGAAGGTTGTGATATGGAACATGGCTCCTGTACTCAAAGAGGAAGATGAAAAGAATGACACTGTGCCCAAGATGCTTTGTCAGATGGACAATCATTTAGGTACCATAGGATACATTTAGGATTGTGGCATTTTTTCAGCTCCAAAATTGTCCAGGAGGTACACGGCCCCTGCTGTACAGGATCACAGGCCTTATGCTGCATTCCCAGGGAAAGGTGGGAGGCTATAAGTTACCCTAGATACTTGCCTATAGTAAGTAAAATTCTTGCCATGTGATCATGCTCAAATTATCAGGGCAGAGCCTTTCAACTCTTAAAAGTTTTTTTTTTTCTTGCTAAAGCAGGCTCATTAGAAGCAATGCAGAGATCATTTGTTTCTATAGTAACTTTCCTGGGAAATTCCAGCCAAAGTTAACCTTTTATTCTCCTCTGTTCCCTTTTGCAAATGCATGCATGTGGCAGAGGTCTTTTCTTTCAACACCAGGATGGGATCCTCCTTTCCATTTGAAATAAAGTCCCAGGCTACAATTCAGTGCGCCATTATTTAAGAATAACTCCCATGGAAAGCAGTGGGTCTACTTCTGAGTACAAAGGGTTGCAAATATATGCAGCTGTATCTCTCTGCTGTGAATTGAATTGCACACTCCCAGTTATGTGTTATATGTTGTATGTTATATGTAGAGCTTCTGGCTTAACACACCAGACACCTTAAAGTTTGATTCATGGTTCAACCCTTTTCACTTGCATATCCCTTGGCAGCCCATTTCCATAAATTGTACCCTTCATATTCGCAAAATGTTTGTAATTAATAATACAAGCCCTCATCTCCTCTGTATGAAAGCCCAGACTTCACGTATTTATCACAGTGTTTTCTCTTTTTATCTGTTTGAAGAACAGAAGATTGCACATAACCAACTGTACAAGCTACCAGTTTGATTCTGGGCTTCAGCCTTTAAAGCCCTAAATATCAGGGTCCATGCATTTTACATGATTTTAATTGTTAACCACTGCTGTTTTTTAAAGTAGTAGGAAAGTGTTGGAAGTGGGTAACAGCCTAATCCTAACCAGCACTGGTGCAGTGGGACCACAGTGCCCATACTTTGTCCAGCACTGGGAAGGAGCAGGCTGGAGGTCTCCTCTTACCCTGGGTAAAGCCTTAGCCTGCACATTGGGGCTACTCAGATCTGCACCAGCAAAATCGCTGGCACAAATCCGAGAGGCCCTGTGTTGGGCTTTCAAGTCCAGGAGGGAGAATAGGATTTGGTATGCACCAGCACTGCCAATTTTGCTGTCTCCCTGGGCCCAATTTGCCCCGCCTCTGCCCCCGCCCCGTTTCTCCCCCTGCACCACCATCCACCAGCTCTTGCACCACGTAGTGGGAACTTAGCTGTTCCATTGGGCTCCTGGATTCAACACCAGCATGACGGAGCAGATCTTCCAACCAGCGCTTAGTTGTCAGGTGTTGCAACATGCTTTACGGCAACACCCTACGTTAGAGCAGAGGTTCCATCTCCTGATGGGTTGATGAATCGGATTGCGCCGTTAGTTACATGCACTTTCCCTGAAATTAGTATTGTGAGTTTTCGGTACCAGTTCAGTTACTTGAAGCAGATAGAAAGGTTGCAAAAGGCTGTAAACTGATTTGGAGAATTGAAAGCAGCGGTGATGTGCTTAGATATAAAAATCTGTTGCTGTTCTGAAGTTACTGCTTCTGACTTTTAGAGCTTGCCCCCTCCTTTATTTTTCCTTCTAGCGTGTGTGAACTGTGTGCGGTGGTCAAACAATGGACTGTACCTGGCTTCAGGAGGAGATGACAAACTGATCATGATTTGGAAGAGAACTGCGTAAGCATTTCTGTTTTTTGTTTTTTTTTTCTACCACCTTTCATCCATCCTCTTGGTTTCAAATATTGGTTTAATTGTGGCTTGTAAACTGCGGCTAAGTTCCAGGTTGGGATGGACCATGTAGCTGTGTTCTGGCAAACCAAGCTTTCCATGGCCTGTGAATGAAGGAGAGAAAGGGCAGGTTCAGGATGCATTCATGACTGAGGGCCCAATCCTATCCAACTTTCCAGCACCGTTGCAGTTGCAATGCAGCCCTGGGGTAAGGGAACAAAAGTTCTCATACCTTGAGGATGCCTCTTGTGACTGCCTCTCCGAAGCAGTGCATACCCCATTGGCACATCAGCACTGGCACTGGAAATTTGGATAGGATTGGGCTCAGAATCATTTGTCTGAGCTTACCTGTTATTGTCTGTCTTCTCTTTCATAAGACACAAATCCATATGGGTTTGAATGCAAGAATTGTAGCATTACAAGAATTGGGAAACTTGAGACGAGAAATGGGTCTGTAACGTTTGTTAAACACAATTGTAAACTGATTTCAAAGGGTTGAGGAGGCAGCCAGGCTCACATGCCCCATCTCTAAGACAGAAGTTGAAAGCCGTTCCTCTTGTTTCTTTATTAAACTGCTGTGTTTTATATTTCACAAGTGACTATACTGCAGTATGGCAACCTTTTGTAATTCTTGCTCCTCTCTTTAACAGCTACATTGGACCTAGCACAGTCTTTGGTTCCAGTAGCAAGCTTGCCAATGTAGAACAGTGGAGGTGTGTCTCTATTCTTAGAAGCCATTCAGGGGGTAAGTGTGTGAAACTCTGGGGGGAGAACTATCACAGTGTGCCAGGCTTGATCTCTGAAGATAGCTTCCATTTGCTCGAAGTTTGACTCTGGAATTTTAGGTCTTGTTAGGCGCGCTGTGCATTTCAGTTTAGGAAATGGAAGCTCAAAGCACTTAAATGAGTACTAGGGTAGTTGGTTGGTGTTGGGCCTGTGTTTTCACAAGGGCATATCTCAGCAGAAAGTGTTTGTATTCTCTGTAGATGTCATGGATGTGGCCTGGTCTCCGCATGATGCTTGGCTGGCCTCTTGCAGTGTGGATAATACTGTGGTCATCTGGAATGCTGTGAAATTCCCAGGTATGATTCATAGCTGGGTAGAATTCAGAAGGTCCCAAACTGAAAACGGCCTTCTTCCAGATGCTTCAAAAGTGTGGATGGGCACAGATACATTCTAAGAAGTGTGCTTTTATTCTTGTGTCTCTTCCACTGTGTTATCTGTGGCCTTGCCCAGAGGAATTATTTACTTACCCAGTGTGTGATTAATCTGTGGAACCCCTTGCCACAGGATGTAATAATAATAAACTTTATTTATACCCCGCCCTTCTTCCCAAAGGGACCCAGGGCGGCTTACAACAGGTTAAAAACAGATTAAAACATAATATTATGGATGTAATGATGGCACCTGGCCTAGAAAAAAAGGATTGGACGCATTTCTAGAAGAAAAGTCCATCACAGGTTACAAGTCATAATAGGTGTATGCAACCTCCTGGTTTTAGAAGCAGACTGTCTCTGAATGCCAGATGGAAGGGAGTGTCAACAGGACGCAGGTCTCTTATGGTCTTGTGTGCTCCCTAAGGCAACTGGTGGGCCAGTGCAAGTGGGCCTGTATACAGAAGCTGGAATAGGTGGGCCTTTAGCATGATCCAGCAGGGCTGCTCTAATGTTCTTATTAGTCTTTTCATCTCTTTGGTCCTCATGTCCAACATCCTCAAGATGAAATATTTACTCTTGGCACCATCTTATTCATGTGGAAGGATGTCTCTCACACTTATGTGGCTGACTTAGTGACGCAATTAATTGAGAAGTGGTATATAAATATCCTTGATTAACAACTAATTTTCTGTCAAGTCTTACTGGATTATTTATCTTAGTGAACATGTACAGCTGGCCCTTCTAATCTCTGTGTTAGGCACCTGTGGATTTGACTCAAGACTGGGTGCTGGGCCCCCATCTAGAGGGCCTCAAGGACCTCCTGGATCCCCCGCAGATACCAAGGGCCTAATGTTTCTTAGTCATGGAGTCCAGCTTTGATTGACTTTCAGTCGTATGCTGAATGTTGTCAGCTTTCATAAATCCGATGGACCCCCTAAAACTCACTATTAAATTGCTTCCAGAAAAGTGCATAAAAGGTAGGTTTTAATGTTTTGTGTCTCTTTTCTGCTTGCAGAAATTCTTGCCACTCTGAAGGGACACTCGGGCCTGGTTAAGGGGCTCACCTGGGACCCCGTTGGGAAATATATTGCCTCGCAAGCGGATGACCGAAGTTTGAAGGTGTGGAGGACCATGGACTGGCAGCTAGAAACCAGCATTACCAAACCATTTGATGAAGTACGTGCTGCGTTGAGATATTGTATAGAGCAACAGAAGCCCTGGAGACTTGCCTAAGTCATGACTAGACAAATTTGCTTCATATCTAGCCCCAGAACCAGCCCCAGAATTTAGGAGCCTTTGTTTTGTTTGCTACTGTTGGTGCCCTCCAGAATCTCACATGTCACCAGTAAATGGTATCAAATAAGGCTTTGTATATGAGCAAGCATTTAAAAGCACAATTTCAAACCCTGGGGTGATAGAAAACCTGGCAAGTGTTCTTGTTGTCATCCTTCAGTCTCGGAAGACTATGGTATCGCACTCTGAATAGTGTTCTGGAACAGAGTGTCCTCTCCAGTGCACAAAGGCTGGGTAAAGTAGATATGGAGGATAGACTGTTACCCATGCAGCAAATCCCCCCTCTCCACGTCGCTCAAATGGTCCAATGGAAAGGCAGAAGCCAATACAGTTGGTTCCAGCAACGTCGCAGGAGTTCCCAGAATGTGACTGTGTTCAGCCATGACTGCCTCAGGGACTCTGGTTCCGGATTTTGCCTCGAGGTTGACTCCTGAAGCCTTTTCCATAACTGGATGTAGCCACAAGGCAGTGGAGGTTTGGGATCAGAGTTTTCCTCCTCTCAGATGAGCTGCCTTCCCAGGCTAGGGAGTCCCATCTACCCGGTGGCTGTTCAGTTGCCTCTTACAACAAGTCCAGCCAAACTGAGGGCCTGTTCTTATCCCCAGCCCTCAGGGGATGGCAAGTGTTAATGTGACAACAAAAGGATAGAAAATATTTGATCCAAGAATAAGGAAGCAATAGATTTTTTCAAAAAAAAGAAGAAGTTAAAATTCATGACACTGGGGTTGTAATCTTAACCCTTATGATGTAATCTATCCTAAGCATGGACTGCATGCTTATTCCAGGCAACCATGCAATCCATGCTTGCCTGGTGTGAGTTCAAGTGAACTCAGTGGGCTTGCTTCTGAGTAGACATGTGCTGTAAGTAAGTGCTCTTTCCTCCTCCATCCCTTCTCAGCACGGGATGCACAAACATGCTTAAAGGACCTGTTGAAGGGAGGGGAGGAAAGAATGTATGCTGCAGTCCAAAACTGTCCCCTCTTTCCCCCACCCCGCAGAGATACCAGCTTCTCAACTTGATGTGGGGGTGAGGTTTTCTCTTTCGCCTTAAATGTTCTTGGATCTGTGCTTCCCAACTGAGCATTTTGCAGTATTCCTCTGGCCCATTTATATTCACATGCGTCTGTGTTTTTTCCCCATAACAGTAACTTCTAAACTCTGTTCTAAACTCATGGCCTGGATCTAATACCCATTTGTTGCCTTTGCTGTGTTTTGAAAGTGTTTGTGCGCTTTTAAAAGGAGTTCATTCAGTGCAGAGTGAAAACTTGGTAACTAAGAAATGTTATGCACAACCTGAGTGCCCTTGGGAAGCCTTGGTGGCCAAGTGCTATCTGCACGTATGAATATATTATTGGTGTTGCGTCAATCACATGTAGCGTGCTTGAAAGTCAAGCACTGAAAATGATCAGAAGTAACATTGTCCTGTTTCATCGGTTGTGTGTTTCTGAGCACTGAAAAAGCCCTTGAGTTCTCTTCTGTTTTTCTTAT
The DNA here is from genome assembly GCF_035046505.1 of Tiliqua scincoides. NCBI lineage: Eukaryota > Metazoa > Chordata > Lepidosauria > Squamata > Scincidae > Tiliqua > Tiliqua scincoides. The sequence continues at coordinate 8,181,210 of NC_089834.1, forward strand.
TGAGTGTTCTGATCTTAAAGTCCCAAGTACCTATTGTTCTATCCCAGTCCTTAAAGTCCTGGATACTAGTATTTTTTAACTTCCTCTCAGTGTGGAGGGACGACGCACGTCTTGCGGCTCAGCTGGTCCCCTGATGGGCACTACCTTGTCTCTGCCCATGCCATGAACAATTCTGGACCTACGGCACAGATCATTGAAAGAGATGGGTGGAAAACCAACATGGATTTTGTGGGCCATCGCAAAGCAGTGACAGTGGTGGTGAGTTGCTCCCAAGTGCTGCCTGTCCTTGCTTCCCACCCTGAAGTTCAGCCTTGAGTTGTAGACTAGCTTCTAGATGAATGCAGCAGGGCCCATTTCAGATGAGGAAGGCCTGAGGAGAGCAGGCTAGACTAGCCAGAGAGCACTTTTTAACGTCGTGAATCATGTTGAACTGTCCTTGAAATGTAGAGAACAAGGGTTGCCCCCAAAGCCAAATGTTGCCATTTATCCCCAGCTGTACGGGTTGAGTATCCCTTATCTGGAGTGCTTAGGATCCAAAAGTGTTCTGATTTTGGAGTTTTCTGGATTATGGAATATTTGCATAAACATAATGAGTTATCTGGGGGATGAGACCCAAGTCTAAACACTGAATTCATTTGTTTCGTAGACACCTTATACACATAGCCTGAAGATAATTTTATACAATATTTTGAATAATTTTATGAATGAAACTGAGTTTGAGTACATTGAACCATGATTTCTTACCCTGTTATGAATGCATGCTAGCCGGCACCTGAGGTCATGTCAACTTTCAAAAAAGTTCTGTATTTCGGAACATTCTGGTTTTCGGTTTTCCAGATAAGAGGTAATCAACCTGCAGTAGGAGTGCTCCTGTTCTGGATTTGAGCCAGCCTGGAACAGGAGACTTTTGGTGGTGTTTGGTACTCACGGGGGGGGGTGGGGGTGCGGCGGCAAGGGACATCTCTTGCTTTTCTACCCATGTGAAATACTTCTCCACTGTACTATAAAGCACCAGAGATGTATTATTCTTATTATAAGAATGTTTATGTACCACTTTTCAACAAAAAGTAGTTCAATAAGCAATTTACATAGCAAGACAAATCAATAAATAGTTCCCTGTCCCCCCAAAGGGCATTGTAAAAAGAAATTCATAAGAGACACCAGCAACAGCCGCTGGAAGAGATGCCAAGCTGGGATGAAGAGGGACAGTTGCTCTCCCCCTGCTAAATATAAGAAATATAATATATATTGACATCCATAATATGTATTGATAAGATTGCTCTTGGACACAGAAGGCAGCCCAGTTAGCTTCAGTAGGTACTGTTGGAGGGAAGAATTAGGGATTTTTTTGAGGTTTAATTTCTTCTCCTTTGTTTGGACCAAGCCCTATTTGCCATAAGGATTGAAATACAGCAGTGCCTCTGAATTTGTGAGGGTTCTGTTCCTGGACTTGCCACAAAAGTCTGAAACGGTGCAAGTTAGGGGACACTTTCTGTGACAGCACTGATAATGTCCTGAGTGAACTTGAGATAAGAGTCCAAATGTACCGAGAGCTGCACTTTCAGTGAATCTGACAATTCTAAGAGTTCAAGTAGTAGCATCCAGAGTGACTCTAACATGTTCCTAGTGAAACTGACAACGCCAATGGCATTCTCAATGAATCTGACATCTACAGTAACTGAGACCATGGCTGCCTGCAAAGTGCAAGGTTTGCATACGATAGATCAGTGTATCCAGCACAATACTATATATTATTGCTATTGCTACTGTATTGCAACTGAACATGATTATTAGCTTGATTTTTTAAAATTAATGAGCTCTAAGAGGATCCTTTGGTCATTCTTTTCAGAAATTCAATCCCAAAATCTTTAAAAAGAAGCAAAAGAACGGGAGTTCAACCAAGCCAAGCTGCCCTTATTGCTGCTGTGCCGTTGGCAGTAAGGACCGGTCTCTTTCTGTCTGGGTAACTGTTCTCTTCTTGCTGATGTTCTCCACCTAGCCGCCATGGGCATTCATACTTATTTTTATTTCATCGGTTGGTCTTCAGTCAGCTTTGCACAGGCAATACTACAGTACAGTTTCTGATGTCAGAAGTTGTTTTGGGATTTGTTACTTTGGGAGTAGACAACTTTCACAGCTGCTCTTAAAGCCTGATAGTATTCCAAACAACAATTTTCTGGTGCATGCAGGCGAAACACTGTTTGCTGAAACAGAACTGTAAGTACAGTGGGCCCTCAGTGTCCACGGGGGATCCGTTCTAGGATCTAGGTTGCAGCTCCGCGGAGACTTAACCTGAGGGCTGTGTCTGGTCCTCCAGAGTTGTGCATGGCCTCCCAGCCTCCTAAGAAGGTTTCCTGCACATAGCCTCCCCATGCCTCAGAACACCTCCCAGATACGACCCCTAAGTTTCCAGTGTGAACTGGAAACGCCTTCTGGTCGGGTCCAGGAGGTGTTCTGAAGCACTGCGTCTGTGGTCATGGCATCCGCCGGTACCCAAATCTGCAGATGTTGAGATCGCAGTTAAAGAGGGATAAATTTCTGCACTTAACCCCTCTCTTCGCAATCTGTGGCATGGTTTCTGGGACGAATTGATGTGTCTGGACTTCCGCATCATATTTTCGTTCACTGCAGAATCCTCATTAAGTGATGCTGGCAATTCACCTCGTTGTTGATGGGATGATGCAAAACTGCATCCAGCATTTATTTTTAAAATATTTGTATCTTGCCTCTGCCCTGCTAGTTGCAGGGCACCCAAGATGACTGGCAATGAAATTTAAAAACCGGTGATATGATAAAATAAAAAAAAATAGATTGAAACAGCAGAATTAGAAAAAATACAGCAGCTATATTGAAAGCCATCAAGTCAGCAGGCTATGAACTAAGCTAAACAGACGGCAAAAGTACTGAAAAAGTGTTGAGCTGCAGCTAAAAGAAGGACAGACGGAGAGGAGCCTAATCCCTGCTGGCGGGGAATTCCGTGGTCCAACCACAAAGGACCCTGTCAAGAGGACTTCCCTCTTGAATCTTTGGTGACATTGAAATGAGCAATGCTTGGCCTGATAAACCATAGTTGAATAAAGCTGTTCTTATTTGATGTTTCACCTACTACTTTGGTAGGCATTTTCAGAGGGTGAAGCTACAGCAAGTAGCTCTTCAAACTAAAACAGATGTAATTGATGTTCTGATCCTCAAGTCCCAAGCATCTGTTGTTCTGTCTCGGTTCTTAAAGTCCCAGTTACTTGTATTTTTGGGTGCTGGTAACCAAGAGTCAATTGCACACAATGCCTTCTGTTCATGCTATTATGATGTTTATAAATATCTATGGCCTCTCTATGAGTATGAAAATGACTGGCAGTGGACGGTGTCTGAGTTAACTTGAAATCCATTCTGTGCCCATTCTTAGCTACTTGCTCTGCAGTGGCCGATTTCAGCTTGTTGTAACTGGCTGTAACTCTCATGTTCTGCTATCCATGTTTTTATACTCCTCATGGTGGTGCCAGTGTATACCTGCCCATAACTGCGTGGGACCCGATATGCTCCTGTCATAGAGAGAAGATCTCTTGCATCCTTAGCCGATTGCAGAGCCTCTTGTACTTTGATGGTGGGTTTATAGGTGGTTATGGTGGGTTTATTAAACAGGAGAGAGGAGACAGTGAATGTAAATGTTACCAGTGCTCAAAAATACAGGTATCCAGGACTTTAAGAAATGAGGTAGAACAATAGGTACTTGGGACTGTACCCAAGATCAGAACACTCAGTTATGTCAGTTATACTGGGTAGCTTGAAGAGCTACTTGCTGTAGCTTCGTCCTTTGAAAATGCCTATCAAGTAGTTGGCAAAATTTCAGGTGAGAACAGCTTTGCTTGACCATGGCCTATCAGCCCAAACGTTGTTCATTTCATTTGAAAGCCTTGTTATTTATATCATTGCTAGAGGTGTTTGTTTTCATTGATAATGACATAAAAATGCAGAACACCACATTTGGGTGTTTAATTTTCCAGAAATTAAAATAGATTACTTTTCCAGTTGGAAATGTACCATGGCTTCATCTACTGAAACTGTATCTCTTATATCACCTACTTAGTACACTTTTAAAGTGTATAAAATTAATAAAAATGAGAACTTGGAATAAAAACATAACACCACTTTCTGCCTTTTTCTTTTTTTCATATCACGAAGTCTGCAAAAAAAATTTTTTTTCAAAAACCTCTAGTCATTGCCAGCTGTGCTTCCAGCTTCATGATGGGGGCAGGCTGTTTCATAAGGAGAGAGGAGGTCCTTTAGGTGCCTTGGTCCTAACCTGTCAATACAGCAGAGATTAATTATTCTAGGCACAACTGAGATATTTAGTGGAATCTCGAAGACCAGGGGTCTCCAAACCCCGGCCCAGGGGCCAGATGCGGCCTGCGGAGTGCCTCTATCTGGCCCGCAGCCAGCCTCTGATCCCCTGAGAGCCTCTGGCCCAGCTGACCAAACACAACCAGAGTTGTGCTTGTGGGGTGGGGGAATGGGGGTCCATTTAAATGTATGTGCTTTATTTCTTGGGCTGTGTTGGTGCTTGGAGAAATCCTGGACATTTTAGCCCATTTATTCATTCAAGTTCCATCTCTAATGTATTTATTTAAATTTTATATTTAATTTCTTTTTCCGGCCCTTGACACCATGCCGGATATTTGATCCGGCCCTTCGGCTGAAAAGTTTAGAGACCCCTGTCGTAGTCTCTATAAGGAAAGCAGAAATTAGGGCAAGAAGGAAACTATATTTTCTGAGCACACCAGATCTTCCATTATCAGCCATTCAGCTAACTTTCCTTAATGCATTGTATGGTATATTGTGCTGTTAAATTCTAGAAAGGAGTAGGATTTGGTGCATGACCTGGAACTATTTTTCTTGCTTTATTTTAGCTTACATGTCTGAAAAGGCCTTTGGTTGTCATACACGAACTGTTTGACAAGTCCATCATGGATATCTCCTGGTAAGCTGGCTTTAATTAAGACAAGAAATATCAGTGGGCCTGAAAGTCTGTTGGTTGAAAATTCTTCTCACGTGCTGAGTCTCATTTGAAACCAGTTTATGTTGTAATTTTCTATTCTGCATTGCTGTTCAAGAATATTACAGGAGTCCTCCTGGATCAGACCAAAGGTTGCCAAAGGACATGCCAATGAAATAATTGTGTATACTTTCCCTGACTCCTCTCCCCACTCTCTGTTGTCTCCCTTGTGTCTATTTCTAGATGGGAACCTCTTGGGGCAGAGTCCTAGCTTCTATTCTATTACAAAGTGACATGCAGATTGATGGCCCTCTCTTGATAAAGAAATAAACTTGTGAGAGGTTAAAAACTGTGGGTTTCAAAAATGAAATTCGAGCTAGGATGGTATAGTGGTCTGGGAAATGAACAATCCAAGGAAGATCCAGGTTCAAATCCCTACTCAGCCATGAAGCTTCCTGGTTGACCTTGGGCCAGTCACTCTCAGTTTAATCTACTCACAGGGTTGTTGTGTGGACAAAAGGAGAGGAGGAGCCATGTGAGCTGCTTGGAGGAAGGTGGTATAAAAATGTGAAAAGTAAGATTCTACTCAGTTGTACATATCCCCACCAAGTGTCCTAGAAGTACCCATAGCTCTCCATAAGGAGATGATTCCTTTTACTATTGACAAAGGAGCCTCCTTGGCCCTTATGGTTCTGCAACACCACCTCAGACATTTGTCTTTTTTTTTTAGAGTTTGAGAATTGTAGTAACAGATGAGTTAATGAAAAGCAAATGGGGCATGATGCACTTTCTATTGTGTTCCAGACACACTTTATTTGCCCAGGGTGAATATGTATGAAGCTGCCTTCTGAGTCAGACCTTGGATCCCTCTAGCACAGTGTCCTATGCGCTGGTGCGGCCACAGCACGTCTCACTTCACTTTTCTGAGATGCTGCCAGAGATTGGACTTGGCACCTTCTACATACAAAGCAGGGACTTGAGCAATGCTCCCACCATCCCCTTAGTGTTGGCTCATCATGTTGGCAACCTTCAGTCTCGAAAGACTATGGTATCGCGCTCTGAAAGGTGGTTAGTGTTAGGTTGTTGGACCAGACTCTCTTTGTGAGTTAGTGTTAGTTTGTGAGTTAGGCTAGTGTGAGCTAGCCTAGTGTTGGCTAGGCATATGGATATTAAGTACCGTAGACCTGTGTTTCTCAACGTTTGTCCTCCACTGTATCACTCCACCTATTCAAAGTAGCGCCGGAAGTAACTGGCAGTGACATCTACCCCAGGTGGGGTGGGAGCCTGGATGTGATGTGACAAACACCAGTAAGAGACTCGGGGTGGACGGGAGTGCTTTATCAAGTGTAGAAAAGCATTCTTAGTGCTCTGCCTGCTGAGCCAAGCCTCCTACCTCTGTTTGTTGTGTCGCATTCCTGGTCTCGCTGCTGGGCAACAGGTGTCCAGGGGTCCTGCAAGTACCACCAGACACCACCTCAAGTACCACTGGTTGTACCTGTACCACTGGTTGAGAAACACTGCCATAGACCTGTTAGAGCAGGGTTCTCAAAAACTTCAACTGCCAGGGGCCGCATCATCAGTCTTGCTGCCAGACTGGCAGAATGGGCAGCAAAATGGCAGATGCGCTTCAATGTCAGTAAGCGTAAAGTCATGCACATTGGGGCAAAAAATCAAAACTTTAGATATAGGCTGATGGGTTCTGAGCTGTCTGTGACAGATCAGGAGAGAGATCTTGGGGTGGTGGTGGACAGGTCGATGAAAGTGTCGACCCAATGTGCGGCGGCAGTGAAGAAGGCCAATTCTATGCTTGGGATCATTAGGAAGGGTATTGAGAACAAAACGGCTAATATTGTAATGCTGTTGTACAAATCTATGGTAAGGCCACACCTGGAGTATTGTGTCCAGTTCTGGTTGCCGCATCTCAAAAAAGACATAGTGGAAATGGAAAAGGTGCAAAAGAGAGCGACTAAGATGATTACGGGGCTGGGGCACCTTCCTTATGAGGAAAGGCTACGGCGTTTGGGCCTCTTCAGCCTAGAAAAGAGACGCCTGAGGGGGACATGATTGAGACGTACAAAATTATGCGGGGGATGGACAGAGTGGATAGAGAGATGCTCTTTACACTCTCACATAACACCAGAACCAGGGGACATCCACTAAAATTGAGTGTTGGGAGGGTTAGGACAGACAAAAGAAAATATTTCTTTACTCAGCGCGTGGTCGGTCTGTGGAACTCCTTGCCACAGGATGTGGTGCTGGCGTCTAGCCTAGACGCTTTTAAAAGGGGATTGGACATGTTTCTGAAGGAAAAATCCATTACGGGATACAAGCCATGATGTGTATGCGCAACCTCCTGATTTTAGAAATGGGTGATGTCAGAATGCCAGATGCAAGGGAGGACACCAGGATGAGGTCTCTTGTGATCTGGTGTGCTTCCTGGGGCATTTGGTGGGCCGCTGTGAGATCCAGGAAGCTGGACTAGATGGGCCTCTGGCCTGATCCAGTGGGGCTGTTCTTATGTTCTTAACTACAATTCCCAGAATGCCTTGCAGGTCTCTTGTTATCTGGTGTGCACCCTGGGGCTTTTGGTGGGCCACTGTGAGATCCAGGAAGCTGGACTAGATGGGCCTATGGCCTGATCCAGTGGGGCTGTTCTTATGTTCTTAACTACAATTCCCAGAATGCCTTGCAGGTCTCTTGTTATCTGGTGTGCTCCCTGGGGCATTTGGTGGGCCGCTGTGAGATCCAGGAAGCTGGACTAGATGGGCCTATGGCCTGATCCAGTGGGGCTGTTCTTATGTTCTTAACTACAATTCCCAGAATGCCTTGCAGGTCTCTTGTTATCTGGTGTGCTCCCTGGGGCATTTGGTGGGCCGCTGTGAGATCCAGGAAGCTGGACTAGATGGGCCTATGGCCTGATCCAGTGGGGCTGTTCTTATGTTCTTAACTACAATTCCCAGAATGCCTTGCAGGTCTCTTGTTATCTGGTGTGCTCCCTGGGGCATTTGGTGGGCCGCTGTGAGATACAGGAAGCTGGACGAGATGGGCCTATGGCCTGATCCAGTGGGGCTGTTCTTATGTTCTTAACTACAATTCCCAGAATGCCTTGCAGGTCTCTTGTTATCTGGTGTGCTCCCTGGGGCATTTGGTGGGCCGCTGTGAGATACAGGAAGCTGGACTAGATGGGCCTATGGCCTGATCCAGTGGGGCTGTTCTTATGTTCTTAACTACAGTTCCCAGAATGCCTTGCAGGTCTCTTGTTATCTGGTGTGCTCCCTGGGGCATTTGGTGGGCCGCTGTGAGATACAGGAAGCTGGACGAGATGGGCCTATGGCCTGATCCAGTGGGGCTGTTCTTATGTTCTTAACTACAATTCCCAGAATGCCTTGCAGGTCTCTTGTTATCTGGTGTGCTCCCTGGGGCATTTGGTGGGCCGCTGTGAGATACAGGAAGCTGGACGAGATGGGCCTATGGCCTGATCCAGTGGGGCTGTTCTTATGTTCTTAACTACAATTCCCAGAATGCCTTGCAGGTCTCTTGTTATCTGGTGTGCTCCCTGGGGCATTTGGTGGGCCGCTGTGAGATCCAGGAAGCTGGACTAGATGGGCCTATGGCCTGATCCAGTGGGGCTGTTCTTATGTTCTTAACTACAATTCCCAGAATGCCTTGCAGGTCTCTTGTTATCTGGTGTGCTCCCTGGGGCATTTGGTGGGCCGCTGTGAGATACAGGAAGCTGGACTAGATGGGCCTATGGCCTGATCCAGTGGGGCTGTTCTTATGTTCTTAACTACAATTCCCAGAATGCCTTGCAGGTCTCTTGTTATCTGGTGTGCTCCCTGGGGCATTTGGTGGGCCGCTGTGAGATACAGGAAGCTGGACGAGATGGGCCTATGGCCTGATCCAGTGGGGCTGTTCTTATGTTCTTAACTACAATTCCCAGAATGCCTTGCAGGTCTCTTGTTATCTGGTGTGCTCCCTGGGGCATTTGGTGGGCCGCTGTGAGATACAGGAAGCTGGACGAGATGGGCCTATGGCCTGATCCAGTGGGGCTGTTCTTATGTTCTTAACTACAATTCCCAGAATGCCTTGCAGGTCTCTTGTTATCTGGTGTGCTCCCTGGGGCATTTGGTGGGCCCCTGTGAGATACAGGAAGCTGGACGAGATGGGCCTATGGCCTGATCCAGTGGGGCTGTTCTTATGCTCTTCTGGGGGCAGCAGGTAATTTATAGAAAAAAGAATATATTCTTTTCGTACATAACTCTTAAAGAGTTTTCACGCTGGAGGGAAAAAATATTTGCAAATGTTATTTAAATTTCTGTTTAATTTAAAATTTAAATTAATAGTTAAAATTATTTGCTGTTGTTACGGGGGGGGTAGCATTTAATTAAAATGCTGGTGGGTTGGTCAAAGTATGATTGTGGCTTCTGTGTTAAGATTAATTGTTGTGCAATAATACCTCCTTTCCACCTGGCGGTTCTGTGCTACTTCAGCTGCAGTAGGGGAGAATGTTCCCTTTGATCTTTGCAGTTGCTCCCCCTGGTGGTTGAAAATTGTGCAACATCCTCTTGTAGGGAGAAGGAGGCAGAAAGCAAGCCTGAGTCCTGCACTGGGCCCAATCTGTTCACTGTGGTTTAAAAAAGTGGGGCGGGGGGGGGGCAGAGCAGTAAGGAGTGGCTGGTGAGAACAAGGCTTAAAAGGTGGTTTTGATTTACCAGTTTGGCTCTAATTAATCTAGCCAAACACAAGGTTTGGTTTTGCATCTTATTGCTGTTTTGAAGCTAGCAAATGCAGACGACTTTATTGTAAAGTGGTTGCATTTTTATTATATTATATTTTTATTCCCACCTTTCCAACAAGGAGATAAGGTCTCTTCTCTCCCCTCCCCATGAGGGTGGTTGGGCTGTAAGGAAGAGAAGCAGGCCCAAGGTCACCCAGTAGACTTTGTGGCTGAGAAGGGAATTGAGACTGGACGTTCCCAGTCCAGTGCTCTCGGTGGTTCTCAAACTTTTTGGAGGCCCTAGACCAGGGGCGTCAAACAAAAAGTCTGTGGTTCCTAATGCAGCCCCCGGAAGCAGTTTATCCAGTCCCCTGGTTACAAGTGGGCTCTCCCAGCATGGTAATTGGGTGTTCTCATACCTTCAAATTGTGAACAAGATTTGCACATTTTCTCTTCTGTCGTTTGCAGCTAATGGGTTCTTAAGTGAGAAAAAAGTGCTTATTTCTGGTCATGACCTGATCAACTGCTTCGCTTCCTGGTTAATGACATCGCTTTCAACCCTCAGCGGGCACAATGAATGCTAACTTTGGCCCTTTGTATGAAACATGCTTGACATCCCTGCCTTAGAGGCTCTGCCTTTTTTAATAAATGCAAAGAGTTGTGGCTATAATGGTAATGGGGGAGCAGTGCTCCAGCCCCCTCCAGTAGCAGCTTGTTTTAATCCTCAATGCACGTAGTCTAATCTGCACTGTTAGTTTCTCAACCCAACAATAATTGGGTCATCATGACCCACTGGTGGGTCTCGGACCCACAGCTTGGGAACCGCTGCTTTAACTGCTACTCTCTGCAGTTTCTCCTACTAGGTCATGAGTTTTTATTAAAGTTGCAATGATGCGATAATGGTTATTATATAGAAATGACATTAATAGTTCAGTTTTGGTAATTGCTCTTTTTCTTAGAAAAACAACTAAGTGAAACGATCATGTAGGAAGCTGCTCTGCTGAGTCTGGACCTTTGTCTGACCTGTTCTGCGTTGCCTGCACTGACTGGCAGTAGCTCTCTAGGGTTTCTGGCATGGGCCTTTCCCAGAATGTCCTGGAGAAGCCAGAGCCACCTCCCTTCAGGGGTTCTGCTCTAACTACAGCGCCTTTCTGATATTTGATTGCAGAAACTGGAGCAGTGGTGTAGGTATCATGATTTCAAGATACCCAGGAGTGTTTCTGGACAAGGAAGAATTCTGTGTAGCATGTAGCTGCCACCTCTGTAGAATTCAGCAAGCCTAAACACATTGATTGAATGGGCTGAATGAAGGGCACTGAACTCTGCGAAGGATTAGTCACTCACTTCCACGCCAGTGTTTGCCTAATAAAAATATCTGTGTAGGTAGAAATGTCTCTGACTTCAGTTCCATGACTTGGCTCGCAACACAGTTTGTAGCATGCCTTGCTCTGGACCCAGACTGGGCAGAATCCAAGGTCATTGGAAGAGCAGGGATAGGCCAAACAGTTCAGCTCCAGCGTTCTTTGTTTGGGTTTCACGTTGGCTCCCTGCTGCGGTATCTGAATATTGCAATCTTTTGCAAAACATTCTGCGGAGTTAAAATTAGATCTGATACTTGTGTTGCCCTGATGGAGTTGGAATCGCACTTTCCCTCTCCGCCAGGGTGAATCTAGAAGCCTTGGATCATGTGGAAGGAGTCTGTGCAAGCATGGGAATTGCAGGGTAGATTACTCACACCGTACCCTCTCACGCTACCCTTGTGGTGTGGGAAGGAGCATCAACCTCTGAGTGCCATGGGAAATGCTTGCTCTAGGTGTGACTGCTTGGATTGAACTTGGTTGTCCTGAGCTGAGGTGAGGTTCTGCTAGGCAGTCCATGGTGCTAGTTGATGGATGTCTTCCTAGATGTGTTTATGGTCAGCGTGATGGCTGTTGCCTCCCCCATCCCGGTTGTTTTTTCCACCATCTGATATAAAAATTCTGGGTTTCTCTACTTTTCAGGACCTTAAATGGACTTGGAATCTTGGTTTGTTCCATGGATGGATCAGTAGCCTTTTTGGATTTTTCCCAGGATGAACTTGGTGACCCATTGAGTGAGGAGGAGAAGGTATCATGCCATTATATATAGGGTGGGCTTGCTAATGAAGCAAGGGTTGAGGAGGGGGGGAGAGGAGAGTGGTGGGGCTAAATGTTTTCCAATCCAGGGAGTGGGAGCAGGAGCAGTGGAAGCGAGTGGGTAGAAATGAGGGGGTCCCCCACCAACGAGGCCAGCTCTGCTCCAGTGTCCCGACTTCCCACCATTGCTTCTGCTTGTTGGATCTGAAAAAGAGGAGAGTACAACAGGAGAGGAAGTATGGAGTAGATCTGAGTGGGTGCTGAGCTAGAGTGTTTCCTGTCACTGGGACCTCCTGCATTTAGCCTATTTTTCGGCAGCACCTAGAACAACAAATAGCAGTGAAAGTCAACTAGATTGGCCGAAAAGTTGAGCTAAAATCATTGACTATAAAATCAAAATGATGGACTTTGTTTACATTGCCTGGAGATTGCATCTGTGTCCAAATTCTTCGTCTCTTCCTACCAAGGTCTGAGCATGTTCTATAATCAGCTGTTTCTGTTTCTGTATCCTCTTAGAGCAATATCCATCAGTCCACGTATGGTAAAAGTTTGGCTATCATGACCGAGGCCCAGTTGTCTACCACCATCATTGAGAATCCAGAGATGCTGAAGTTCCAGCAGAGGCGGCAGCAGGTGGACCAGAAGAACGACTCAGTAAGGGATGCAACCGGCTCTGCAACAGCAGCTCCAAAAGTGGCAAGCATGGTGAACGGGGAGACCTTGGAGGACATTAGGAAGGTAGAGAACTCAGGGTGGCAGTCCATGTCCATCACTTACAAAACTTGGGAATATCACAATAATATTCATGGCCAGATTTTGTTAGTCCTTTTTTACAACATACAGAGATGGCTGTAGGGAACTTGGTCCTTGGGTACCATATGTCCAATAAGCTGATGATGGTGACTTAAGCATCTAAGAAATAAGATTCTTTGTATACATAAAATTAACATTGGCAAGTCCTGCTTGGGTGCCCTTCGGGGAGAAAGGCAAAATACGAATCTAATAAATAAATAATCTGAGTTTACAAACACAAAAGGGAGGGGGGGGAGGAAACTTGTGAACAAAGCAAGCTCGAAGATCTTAAGCAATAATTACAGTAAGTACAGTCAACTCGGAAGGCCATGGAGAAAAGATGTGGCTGTAAAGATGCACTAAGCGCAAGATAATGTGGATCATGTGGATGTCAGCAAATTCTAAATAGAAGGTGCCATCAAAGAAAACGGAGGAAGGCAAGGAGGTAGGAAGTGAATCCATGGTCTTTCTGAGAGACTGCTACCAGTGTAAGGAGGAGACAAGGGCAAGGAAAATGCGATGGGCTGTGAGCGGAAGAATAGACATTTATGGCTGGTTGTAGCTTTGTTAAAAAGTCAATGGCCTGCATGCACAGAACATTAATGCACGATTTAGCATGTCGGCCATGAGCCTAGCCTCAGGCTCATGGACTCTCCTTGCCTTTGCCTCCATGCACAAGGAGTGGGGATCTAAAGCTTTTCCTGTAGAATAGACCACAGTTTCCCATTGTGCCCTAATTCGGGAAAATGCATTTTATTCTAGCCATAGTAAGTTCACAAGCTAGGCTCTGAAACCAGTTGTGGTTAGAGGAAGCCACGGTTTCCTGAATGTGGACATAATGAGAAAGCGTGGTTTACGCTACACCAGAAGTGAGAGCTTTCAATCTCTTCCCTTATGCATTGAAGGGAAAGAAAAAATTGATCACTCAAGCTCAAGACTCTGCATCTGAACAGGTTGCTTAACAGTGGATTGTTGTGTATATGTAGCCATTACGTAAAAACCCCTTTTCAGTGGCCTCTCTTTGATGGATGAATGGTTCAACTCAAATAACTTGGACTTTCACATTTGAAGCATACCCTGCTCATGTATTCAGAATTGTCAGTGCATGTGTAGCCTTACCAAGTTACACAGGGTGAAAAAGATTGGACCTGCCCCTTAGGAGCTTCCGATCTAAAATCAACAATGGGAGAAAATAAGGGAGGGATATATTGACCATTTCAGTGTATCTCAAATAGTGGGTCGGGACGCACTAGGTAGGTCCCCATTCATTTCAGCGTGTATTTTGTTTTTAGTATATTAGACTTAATGCTACCTTGGTATGTGACTGCATTTGGAGAAATGTTTCAGATCTGTATTTTTAGCAGGCTACTATATTCAAGTGGGGCCTTGGTATCTGCAAAGGATCTGTTCTTGGACCTTCCCCTTGTAGAAAAGCAAATCCATGGTTTTCATCCTCTTAGACCCTTTGAAGGGAACCAGAGCTCCTGGAGGGCTTCCCCTTCCTAATGCCTTATAAGACATTAAAAACATCACATCCAGTTTTTCTTCAGAGCATTTTTTTTTTACCTTTTCAACCATTCTGAAGCCCAAAGAGGCTGTGGGTGGACATGGCCTCTGTGGGCTTCAGAAAGCCCTCCTTTGGTGACCAGAGAAGAGCTCCAGTTCCCTTCAGATGGTTCAGGTAGAGCCAAAACTGGCTCAACGTGGCTCTGGGGGACCCATGTTGAGCCAGATCTGTGGATATAAAATCTGCAGATAAACAGGCTCCACCTGTATATGCTTTTAACAATGATAGTCAGTGGGGCTTACTCCCAGGTAAGTGTGGATAGGGTTGCAGCCTTTGGGATGTTTGGGCAATTTATTTTAAACAGATCAGCAACTGCTTGGGAGGTTTAGGAGGGTTCTTCTTTCTTTTAAATAAATTTTTTAAACTTGTAAACTCTAAATTTACTTACTTAATTTGATTTTGTTGTATGTTAGCTGCTAAAAATTTTCCTGCTTGATGATGTTCAGTTCAGTTCAGTAAGACCTTTATTGGCATAAAATACAGAGAAAGAACAGAACAGGAATATACAAAGACAACACAACATAAGCATAAACATCAGTCACTGCCCAGAGTCCCAGGGCTCTGCCTGGCTATTACCCCAGATAAAAAGGAAGCAACATTATCCAGAGTCTCAGGATCAGGAGTGGAAAGGAGAGACTGAAGCATGGTTGAATCCTCCCAGCCCTGCATCCTAGCTAGCAATGGACCTAGAAATTTCTTGCGTGACACAACATGTAGCGGGCAGTAAAAAAAGGTAGCTTGATGATGTTATTTCTGGGCACGACATCACTTCCAGGTTAATGACGTCACTTCCGGTGGGTCCTGAGAGATTGTCGTTCTAAAATGTGGGCCCTGTTGCTAAAACGTCTGAGAACCGCTGATGTACTGTATCTTGATAGACCTTTCTAGCAATGATTAAAAAAGTCAATCATTGCTTGTCTTTCAACAGAACCTCTTAAAGAAACAAGTGGAAACCCGGACTGCGGATGGTCGGAGAAGAATCACGCCTCTCTGCATAGCTCAGCTGGACACTGGGTATACCTGGGACAGATTTTGCTTTCCCTTCTGCCTTGCCATCTTTCTGAGTCGTAGCGCTCAAAATAAAATGCATTTCCATCTGTGTTCAAAGTGTTTAGGTTTGGTTACGAGATGTGACAGCACATTGGTTTGTTCTACCATAATCTGATAAAATTCAGCTATTAAAATGTCGCTGCTTTGAAGCTAGAAACCGCAATGGGCGCATACCGAACTATACCTGTTTGCTTTTCAAAAGAAAACCCAGAGAATGATTGAAACAGATGCATGTTTTCTCAGTTGGCAAGTGGAAAATGGGGTCTTGGGCTTGCAGCATAGTTTGCTCTCTGGTGTTTGCCCTGTGCGGGTGGGTACCACAAGATCCCAGTCTGTCTCTGCTGCAATATATTGTTCAGTGAGTATCCTAGTTGTCTTCTGCCTTATTACAAAGGGCAAAATATTTGCAGTAATGGATTTTGTTTGTTTTTAATACTATAAGCGTGCAAGCGGGAGTATAATCCTGACCAGGGCTGGGTCAGGACTTCCCATTTAAGATGCTGAGACAGCACTTAAAATGCCACCCTCCTTTCTTTTCCCCCCTGCCCATAATTCCTCCTCCTCCTGCTCCCTGGTTTAGTAAAGGAAGAGGGGACAGAGCAGAAGAGAGAGAAGGCTAGAGTGTCCCCTCTTCCTCTTGTGCTCTTAGGAGGAGCAGCAACCAGGCAACCACCTCATTTGACCTCAACAACGGGCCAACTCTACCCCTTCCACTTAATAATGTTACCTTTTACTGTCATTGTCTCCTTATTTTTTAAACAGGGATTTTTCAACAGCCTTTTTCAATAGTATTCCAATATCTGGATCCTTAGCGGGCTCAATGATGTCCACGTCTCAAACCAACCAACTCATGTCATTAGATTACAATGCGACCAATTCCCTTGGCACGGGCAAGCCTGCCTTGGAGCCCGTGGCAGCCAGCGTTAAGCCCACGGAAGATGCAACCAACAAAGACGGGTGAGTATTGGCAAGAGGATCCATCCTTTCTCTTTCTTAACTGAGACCCTATCTGCGTGGATTAACTGCAAACACTATCATCTGATCTCGGAAGCTAAGCAGGGTCAGGCGTGGTTAGTACTTGGATGGGAGACCGCCTGGGAATTCCGGGTGCTGTAGGCTTCTACCATAGTCTTTCGAGACAGAAGGTTGCCAGCCAGGAAGCCCATGACCAGGAGAGAAAGGCATACCCCTCTGCCACTGTTGCTGCCCCGCTGCTGGTATTCAGCTCTGAACACAAGGGGGCTCCATTTAGCCATCATGACTAGTAGCCTTTGCTAAACCTATCCTCAATGAATTTAGTGAATCTCCTTTTAACACCAACCAAACTAAGAAGAACCTCACCTTGGGCTGAAATCGTGTACAAACCTTCCTAGGAGTAAGTACCTTTAAACTTGGTGTGGCCTCCTTCTAGGCATACCTGAACAGAACTGGGCTTTTAGCCTATAAATTTATACAGTTTTGCAGCTGCTAGCCATAGCTGTGAGATGCATCGCCTCCATGTTCAGAGATGCCACGCGGCTTGCAATGAAATGGTGAGAGGGAGGTGTTTTGAGATTGCCAGCTTTCACTTCTGAGTGTGTTTGGGGTGTGTGTTTGGCCTGTGGGGGGGGTCTTCCTGTATTTTTCTTTTTGTTTTAACAGTTTCATCTTCTCTTTTTTGACAGTGTAAATGCTACCTCGGCTTCGGCTGTTCCCCCGACTTCCTCGCCCTCTGTCCTGAGCACCCCTTCCAAGATAGAACCCATGAAAGCGTTTGACTCCAGATTTACGGAGCGATCCAAAGCCACCTCAGGGACCTCAGCCGTAACGCACACCAACCAGATTGCCATAGACAGGTGAGGAACAAGAGATGGCTGACCATAAACTAAAACAAATTAAATGCATTGTTAACAGAACCAGATTTAAAATCCCAACTTCCATTGGAGGCATCACTAATCCCCCCAGAGCCAAAAAAAAAAAAGAAAGAAAGGAAAAAAAGGTCACATTTTTACAGATCTCCTGAAGAAGCAGAGGGTGGGGACGAGACCTTCCATTGGGAGAATGGTGTCACTACCAAGAAGGCCCTGCTCCTAGTGGATGCCTGTTATATCTATGAGGGCAAGGCACCAAGAAGGCTGAGCGTATGACCTGAGTGTATGAGGAGGCATGTATAGGAGAAGATGGTCCTTAAGGTATCCAGGTTCCAAACCACTGAGGGTTTTAGAGGTCATTACCAGCACCTGGATGTAGATTGTTAGGTGACTGGTCTGGATGTTGATCCTTCTGTTAGTGCTTCTGATGTCCCAGCTCCTAGTGAGGAGATGCCCCAGATGTTGTCACAGAGCCCCTGGAAGTATTCCCAAGTGCTGGGGGTGCTTTGGGCGTTTGGACACCTCTTCTCTGATCTCTTGGAGGAATGAAGCAGTACTTTTGTGGCTGTTTAGCCCGGGTAGACTCGTCCCTGAGCACATCCTTGGGAAGTTAGAGTGGCCCAGGCCAACTGCAGATCATAATGTCCTCCTTTCTGAGCCAGCAGGCACTCTTTCCTCTAAAAAGGTAGCCAGCAGCTTCTTCCTCTGGCCCTAGTAGTCTTATTTTCAGAGGCCAAGAAGGATGCCTTTCAAACTATTTTGTCAGAGGTGAGTAGGAAGGCTTGAATCCTGCCCCCCCCCCCAATTGAGCTGCTCTGGAAGGTGCATGATGTCCTACTGAAGTTCCTGAACTGTTTGTCCAAGAAATGTCTTACTCCCTCAGGCCAAATAAATTAGCTACGACTGCTACAAACCATTGTACTTTTGTAGTACTCCCTTATAACCTGGGATGAAATGCCCCTGGGTAGTGGGGTTTGGGACCATGGTAAGTGTTGGCAGTGTTGGGTCAGGGGAGCCCCCAACGGAGCTCCGATCGGAAACTGGAAGTGGGCTCTGACCGCTGATTGGATCTCTGTTCAGCGTCAGAGAAGCCTGCAGAGGGGCTGTGAGCCTCCCAGACCCTGCCAGAGGAAAACACAACCCTTCCAGGTAAGTGTAAAAACCCCTGGGTCCCCATGGCACCACAATTGCTGCAGAACTATTGGGGCCACTCCCCTAAAGGGGGAATGGCCCATTTCCAGTTCCCCTGGTGGGTGACGACTGAGAAGTTTGGGAACTATTGTCCAAGCATGTATGACTTTTGAGCCTTGTCCAATTTTTTTTATCAGGCAATCTTCCTTATTGGGGGTTTAGCCTACAGAAAAGTTGCTCTTCTCCCTCTTTCCTGTGCTCTTTGAGCAACTCTAAGCTTCTTAGTTAGGAAACACACAGTGGGCTTGGTGAAGGTTGGAAAACCCTTGCCCTCAACTTAATCCTTTGCTATTTCTGCAGGTTGAAGGAGCATAACGCAGTTTGGGAAAGTAAGCCCCGAGACCTACTGGAGAGCAGCAGCGACAGCGAGGAGAAGATCCCCGTGAAGCCTCTCTCACTCTCCAAGCGCAAACTGGAGCTTGAGAATGAGACGGTCGAAAAGAAGAAAAAAGGCAGGCCTCGAAAGGACACCCGCCTCATGCCGGTCACTCTGACTGTTCAGGTAACTCAGGTGGCAGTTACCTCCTGGTGCCAGGTGCCCTGATAGGGTGGGCGTGGGAAAATCAGGCGGGCATCAGCCAAGGTTAACTCTGTTTACTGACGTTCTGCTGGCCAGAGCTGTGGCTCGGTGTGAGAGCACATGCTTTGCATAACAAAGTCCAGAGTCTGTGGCATTTCCAGTTAAGTGTGGGGAAATATTCCTGTCTGAGACCCCAGAAAGCTGGTGTTGGTCATTGCAGACAACGCTTAAACTGGGCTCTGCCTCGGTAGAAGATGGTTTGTTTCTGCAAGGGATCCACTCATGCAGTTGATTTGATGGTTTCAGATCCAAGGCTGGACACAAGAACCAGCTTCATGGGTTTTTTTTCCTTTTTACCCCTCCTCTTTCTAGGGTGGCCAGATGTGTGAAAGATGGGGCTCCTGTATTTTTCACAGTTGTGCTGAGGAGGTGATTCTTGCTGGTGCAGCTTCTTGTGCCAGAGTGAAAAAGCTGCCTAAACCAAAACTTCCACCTCCATATAACTGTTATAGATAAACCAGCACTGTCCTCCTTAGCAATCTGGTTGCCCTGAGCTCATGCAGAGGCAACCTGCTTTCCTTTCTTTAAAACTCAGATTTGTTACTGTGACTCTGGCTCGACATGAGTTGGGTCAGGGGAAGCCACCTTGGGAGTCCTAACCACCACCACCCCCATTAAAAGACCAATGCACTAGGCAGGTTCTGACTTGACTGTAAGAACACAGTCACGTTCTGGCAACTCCTGCGACGCCGCTGGAACCAACCGTATTGGCCTCTGCCTTTCCATTGGATCCTTTCAGCGATGTGGGGAGGGGGGATTTGCTGCATGGGAAACAGTCTATCCTCCATATCTACCTTACCCAGGCTTCGCGCACTGGAGAGGACACTCTGTGCCAGAACCACTATTCAGAGCGCGATACCATAGTCTTCCGAGACTGAAGGATGCCAACAATTTGTGCCAAACGTACACATGCATACTGAGCTCAGCAGTTGAATGTTTGTGTTTCAGTCCCCAGCGATCCTGTCCTCTGAGAAGGATGGTGCTTCTCACGCGGCACCCTTAGCACTTAAGCTGCCAACCCCAGTCCCACAGAAATCATTTGCATTGCAAGTAAGTGAGCACGAAATTCCGTGGAATAGGATTGACGTCCCCTCCCCTGCACTTCCTTCTGCTCCCTGTTCCCTTCCTGAACAGAGCCAGGGTGATGTTGTGGTTTGGGGATCGAACTCGAACCTGGAAGATCCAGATTCGAATCCCTGCTCAGCCATGGAGCTTCCCAGGTAACTGTGGGTTTGTCAGGTTCTCTCAGCCTCACCGATCTCATAGGGGTGAGGACACAAGGAGGGAAGGAACCGTGTACTCTGCTACATACTCTGCTTTATACAGGAGGGCAGCATAAAAATGTGAAAATAATAAAATTTGCTTTTACAAAAGCCAGGGAGGAAGATGAGCAGCAACAGTGGAGGTGCTGGGATGAGGGGCCACAGGCAGAGGTGGTTTTGGGGCATGCACTTCTGCCGTTCCAACCCTGGAGAAAATGCTCCATTAGCTGGCCATTCCTGGCTTCTGGGCTTTTAATACTTATAATTTGGGCCTGTTCCTTGACTAGCTCATGCTTTAAGAGAACCACCTTTTTGCAGGTGAGCTCAGACCCCTCTATGTACATTGAAGTGGAGAACGAAATCACTGCCGTAGGCAGCTCAAAACTCAGCCGGTTAAAGTGCAGTCGAGAAGGGAAGGAGTGGGAGACGGTCCTCACCAGCCGAATCCTCTCTGCAGCAGGAAGCTGGTAAGCCTACGAATAGGAGTGGGTGGGGGGACTGAGCTAAGATGGTTTTCAAGTCATAATACCTGGTTATCTAAGGTGGGGTGAGGATGACTTGTCTAAGGCTACTTAGGGCGCAGTCCAAACCTGCGCTGGAGCTCGTTCGTTGGCTGCAGCGGCTCAGCCAGAGGCAAGGGGAAGCTCTTCTCCCTTACCCCTGGGTAAGGGCTGCGCACCCCAATGGGTCTCCCCGGACCTGCGTCACCTCTGGAGGTGGCGGAAGTCTGAGGAGAGTGGAGCGGCTCGAAGCCGCTCTGTTCTCCCCGGGGACAGAGGTTGGGATCCAGAATAACCACCGAGTCCCAGCCCCACTCCAGGCTCCCCGCCCTCCTGCCCCAGGACTGCCCATCGCCCGCCCTCCCCCCACCTAGAAACAGCCCCCTCCTGCTTCCCCCCATGCCTACCTTTGCCACTTGTGTCGGCGCAGGTGCGCTGGCACAAGCGGTGGGGAGGAAGCTGCCGCGGAGTCTCCCGCCGACCTCCGTGTGTCGGCGTATCTGGATGTGCGACGCAGCTTCCTTCCACGGAGGCGCAGACATGCTTTATGGCGCGTTTGCAACCCTCCAGGGACTCCTATGCCAGCCTAACTGCCAGTTGGGATTGCGCCCTTAGTCGGCTCATGGAAGATTCGAACTGGCAACCGACTTGCTTCGGACTGTACTGGAGAGCGTTGCAAGGAAGCGGCGAAGACACGGAAGGTGTTAACGGATTCCTGTGCAGATGCAGAGCTGCTGGGTTGCTAGGAGGACCCAACACAGATTCCTGACATCACTGCCTGTGCTGTGCGCTGCTGCTGCTAGTTAACAACCCTCATGACTCTGCCACCACCTTGCAGTGCCCTCCAGGAAGGGTCCTGGGTCTCCACCATCCAGTAACACTCAGTGGTGAATGCTGGTAGCTTCCTTTGAATCCTCTCTGAAGCTGTTGTTGTGTGTTCCCCAATGATAAAATCTCCTCCTCAAACAAATGTGCTTAGCTCCTGTAGCCCTGTCACATGAAAACTGTCCTATTGTCCCAGCTTTTACCAGGTTCATTAATCATTAGGGAGTCGTCCCTGGCTTCTTAGCTGTCCATGTTGATGATGTGTTGCTGTTGAGAGATCACGATCAGTTTTATTCTGCATCTTCTCACTTTGTGTTTCATTTTGTGCACAAGCTTCCTTGGTGGAGGTGCAAAGAGTAAATCCTTTCCGTCAGTCAAATAAAGTAACCTCCAAGTTGTTGTTTTTTTCCTCCTGCTCCCTTCCAGCGAGGTGGTGAGCGTAGCTTGTGAGAAAAGGACCTTGTCGGTGTTTTCGGCTTGTGGCCGCCGCCTCCTCCCTCCCATTGTCCTGCATTCGCCGATCTCCACATTGCACTGCACGGGTTTCTATATCATGGCACTCACGACAGCCGCAACCCTCTCTGTCTGGTAGGTGCTGAGCCGGAACGGTGCCATTTGTGAGAACCTAGCTTGGCAGCCATGGTGGCAAAAGAGCATGATGCTCGTCCAGGTGTTCTATTTCTCAGTGTCGCTGAGCTGGTGCTAATCTATGGTCAGTTATGGAAACCAGTGTCTGGCTACAGGATTGGTGAAATGTTTGCTGCTTTTGTAGAATGACTACATTATATTCGCCATGTGAGAGTTCTATCTCTCGGGAACCCTGAAAGGTCCTCCCCAAAAGGGGGGGGGGAATTGAACACATAAAGGAAGAGTTACTGGTTGCCATTCTCTGTTGCTTTTTCATCTCCTTGGTAGCTATTTTTCCCTCCTCCTCTCATCAACTTGGGAAAATTAGCTACTAATAAGGGGAGTAAGCAACGGGGGGAGAAAAGCTTGTGGCAGCTCCAATTTAGATGTAACATCAATTTGTCATTTTGTGAACAAGATTCTGGCTTTCACGCCCCAGTGTTGTCCTTCATGCTCAGATAGAAGCTTTCGTTAATGTTTTGTAACAACCCACAGTTTTCCGTTTAATGCGGTTACAGGAAACTCTGGTTTGTACAAACTATGGTTGGTTTAACAAACCAGGATATGAAACCAGGCTCCTATCCGATAACTAAGGACGTTGTACAAGGGAAATATACTTTGTCAGACTTGCTGAAATCAAGCTAAGATTGTCTCCATCCCTTGAGTATTGGGGTATATAGAGTAACGAGGACTTCCAAGGCTATTCTATACACGCTGTAATCTTGGTTTGATCCTTGTTTGTTTTAATTTCCTTGGCTCCATTACCACTAAAACACTAGTACAGGTTCCTCATGAGTGATGAATTGAGACCTGTTCTCAGTTAAGGTTAACTTCCTGCAAAGTCTTCTTATGGCGTGGGGCCTCGTAGGGAACACCATTCAGGAATTCAGGCTTTCCTGTGTGAGCATCTGGCAAAATACTGCATGTGCAACGTCTTCATTTCAAAAGTGACATAAGTGTCTCTTTAATGTTGGCAGCATTGAAATGTCACTCTTTGCTCTGTGCTCTCTGCCTTTCAGGAATGTTCAGAAGCGGTCAGTAGTGGTGAAAGACGAGTCCCTGCAAACGATTTTAGCAGGTAATGACTTTCTTTCTCTCAATAGGGGTGTCAAAAGGATGGCTTCGTTGCTAGATGCATAATGTGGTTAAAAGCCAAAATGTGTAGCCCTGGTGCTCTTCCTTCCCTCTCTGCCCTTGAGCCTTATCATTCAGACCTCCACACCTTACAGTGTCTGCCCCCAGCCTTCTGCCACACTGTTCCAGGACTTTGGGCCCAGTCCTACCCAGTTTTCCAGTGCTGGTGCAGCAGTGCCAATGGGGCATGTACTGCATCCTGTAGTGGAGAGGCAGTCACAGAGGCCTCCTCAAGGTAGGGGAACATTTGTTCCCTTACCTTGCGGCTGCATTGTGGCTGCACCAGTGCTGGAAAGTTGGATAGGAATGGGACTTTTAGGGACTCTACAGACTCTACTCCTGCTTCTAAGGTAGTGATTTTCAACGTTTTTCTTCTCATAGCACACTGACCTTTAGTAGTTGGCAACCTTCAGTCTCGAAAGACTATGGTATCGTGCTCTGAAAGGTGGTTCTGGAACAGCGTCTAGTGTGGCTGAAAAGGCCAATTCGGGAGTGACAATCCCTTCCACACTGGGAGCAAGTGCAGTCTGTCCCTGGCCTGTCTCCCTGGCTATGGGCCTTCCTTCTTTGCCTCTTAGCCTCAGACTGTTGGCCAAATGTCTCTTCAAACTGGGAAAGGCCATGTTGCACAGCCTGCCTCCAAGCGGACCGCTCAGAGGCCAGGGTTTCCCACTTGTTGAGGTCCACTCCTAAGGCCTTCAGATCCCTCTTGCAGATGTCCTTGACCTTTATGGTCTTCTCTATGGTCTAACCCTCTTGTTTTATCACTTCCAGCTTCCGGGAGACTCTTCCCGGTTCTGTGGGTCTGTTTCTAGGGTAACTGTATGTAGTCACACGTTGTCTGTCCCTCTTCCTCTGCTCTGCTGGCAGAAGAAGAGGGACTGACAATTTGTTACTACACACAGTTGCCCTAGAAGCAGACCCACAGAACCTGGAAGAGCTTTTCAGCCACAGTGCTCCAAGCTCCTATGGCACACCTGCAGGCCTTTTGCAGCACACCTTAATATCGCTGCTTGAAGGCTCCCTCAATCTCTAACATGTTGCTTGACAGAGGGGAGTGGGAAGTGGGAGGGGGGTGACAGACAAAAGTCTTATTTCCCCCCCCCCGGCTCCAAAGTACATGACGATTTTTAAAGATCTTGAGTTTTAACTGTGTTGTTTAAAATATGTTCTTCCTGCTTTTTTCCTCTCTTTAGGGAGGCACACAAGATGGCTAACACACTAAAATAGTACAATGAAAAAATCAATGGACAAAAAAGCACGAAACAGATTGTGCCATCACCACCCCAAATTAACCATAAAAACAATATCCAAATGCCATACCTAAGAGAAAAACATGCAGAGCAGATCAATATAAATTTAGGCACTTAAAAGCTATATGGAAGAAAAATGTTCTCAGTCTCTACCCAGAAGGTAACAGAGAGTGAGAGCCAACCTTGCACCCAGGGGCAAGGAGTAATACCAGTTGGAAAAAAGGTCTTTTCACACTGCCAAAGGCAGGATACACAAGAAGGGCCCCCTTGATTGATCCCAGAAGGGAGGCAGTTCTTCCTTCCCCTTTAAAATCTCCCCCACCCCAGAGCCCTAGGTCCACAAAAGAAAAGGAGTGGCCAAGCTTTGGTTAATAGCATTTGGCTATAGGTTCATAAAGAATATAACACAGGAAGCTGTTTATACTGGATCAGACCATTAGTTCATCTGTCCCAGTGTTGTCTTCTCTGGCAGTGATTCTCCCAAGTTTCCCAGATGACCATATTTTGCCCTGCTTCTTCCCGTCCAGTGGGTGCTCTCCCATCCATCTGCTCAAAGACAGGATCTTTTGAAGGAAGGCCCAGCTGGGGGGTTAGGCAGGAGACACCTCCCATTTTCTCTTAAGAGCCATCCTGTTTCTTGCCTCTGTTGTGAACAGAAGGACGTTCCAGCCAGCTGCCTCTGGGAAGCTCAAATGAAAGCGTACCTCTTCCTGCCACTCATAAGCAGAGGCAGACTGCCACTGAACTTGGAGGTAGTCTGTAGCCATAATGGCTAGTTGCCATTGATAAGATTTGTCCGGTCCCCTTTATAGCCAAGACAGTGGCCGTCACCATGTGGTCTGGCTTCCCTGGAGGTGGGCAGGGATTGAACTCCGGGTGAGCAGTGGACCAGGATTTGTTGGATTTGTTGCCAGGGAGTGTCATGATTTTGGTTTGATTTGTAGGAAGCGAAACGACTGTGTCTCAAATCTTGTTGACGCAACATGGCATCCCAGTAATGAACATGTCCGATGGAAAAGCATATTGCTTTAATCCTTCCCTCTCTTCCTGGTAAGAACAAGTGGAAACAGTTTAGAGTTTAAAGAACAATGCTTAGGCTTTTGCGTTTTATGTGTGCATGCAAAGTGCTTCGTGTGTTGTTGTGATGTAGTCTTTACAATAACTTTGTAAGGTAAGCAAGAGTGTCCCATATTACAGATAGGAAAGACTGAGGTTCAGATTGCCTAAGGCCACCTATTAAGTCCATGGCAGAGGTGAGATTTGAACCAGGTGCAAGGTCTTAACAACTACGTTCCACTGGTGCCATTGTCACATTTTTACCAAGCAGGGACAGTGCTGTGCCCCCCCCTTTAAGACCATTTAGGTAAATATTCTGTTTACCATTTAGGTAAATAATCTGACAAATAGAGAGCTGATTTTTGGTTTATTTTAATGTGTAAAGTATTTAAAGTCTCTGTATAAACTGACTGTTGACCTGCCAAAAATGTACCCGAGCTTATTGAAATGCAAACTGCAGAGAGCCAAGCATTCAGACAGAACAAGCCAAGTTAGAAGTGTGTTCGGACAATGTTTAGGGTTATAGTTCAGAAGCAGTTCCTATCTGTCATGGTCCCACTGGCTTCTCCATTCACTTGGAAATAAACGAACCGTGGAATACAGCCTTAAATTTTGAAGCCTAAATGCTGTTTCTTTGCAGTTTACTGCTCAGCCACCCAGCCTTGCTTCTTAGTGCAGCGTTATCTAGTGGCATGGAAAAATGGTATCCGTGATTTGGGGCTTGGAGGTTGCATGAAATGGAAAATGATGGTGATGCCCTCTCCTTAAAAATGATGGTGAAAATCTTCACATTCCACATAATGTTCTGGGATCTGGGTACTTGTCTGTTTTGGGCCTCTTCCAGCTTCCTTCCTCCCAACCCCTTTGGAGGTGTTGAGGATTGTGTTGCAGGTCATAGCCTTTCCAGTGGTGGCACTGAGGCTGTGGACTTTGCTCCCCAAGGAAACTTGTATCGCTGCTGCTTTTAACAACTTTTAGTTCTTGGGTGAGGATAATATTATTCCCAAGGTGTGCTGCACTTGGAAGTTAGCCCCGTTGAATGAAATGAGGCTTCGGGTAGGAGTGCATCAGTTTGCACTGCTAATCTGTGCTTATGATTTGATGATAGTGACGTGAGCCACTTTGTTAGACCCGTGTGGGTTGAAAAACTGGGCAGAAATATCCCATGTTAAATAAACAGCTTGATTCACCTCTAACATTGTGTCATCTTTCAGGAACCTTGTCTCTGACAAGCAGGAGACCCTAGCACAATGTGCAGACTTCCGGAACAGCTTACCATCCCAGGAGGCGATGCTGTGTTCGGGACCCTTAGCCATAATACAAGGGAGGACATCCAAGTATGGGCACAAGTGTTTTTCTTCGATGATACTATCCAGTGCTTTTTATCCTGGCAACTAGCCGAGTGGTTCCTATTTGAGGACTGGTTTTTACAGCTTAGGCACCCTCCCTCGTTGGGTGCGTAACCTGAAACAAGAACTGAAGCCAGCACACACAGGCTTTTGAAAAGTGTTTGGAAACCTAAGTTGGCCTATGGTGCAGCTCCCCAACTGTTAATGGGGGCTGGTTGCTAGGAGCTTATGATACCTGCGCCCTCAGTGTGTCTGTATGCTTTTAGGCTTGTTTCAGAGTTCGTGTTCAGTTGTTCCTGAAAGCCATCCTTCTGATGTCCAGCTTGTTGGAAGTATGATAGGAATCCACAACAAGCAGGGCTTTTTTGTTAGTGGCAGTGGCCCTCTGGAATGCCTTCCCTTTGTTGGTCAGACAGGCCACCATCCTGTAAGTGTTGGGCAATTACTCAAAACCTGACCGTTCAGGCAAGTATTTGCTATTAGCAGCCCCTTGAGATGGTTCCGTTGCTCATTTTGTTGCTACTAACGGTTCATTCATGTCAGTTTTAAGTATATTTATTTTTGCCTTGTTGATTTTTAAGGTTATATTTAATTTACTGTTTTGTTGTGCATTGCCCTACATCATTTGAGAAAGGAAGAATATAAAAGCTCCTAAAATAAAAACAATAGACCCTGCCTCATGTACAGTGGTGCCTCGCAAGACGAAATTAATTCGTTCTGTGAGTCGTTTCGTTGTGCGAAATTTTCGTCTTGCGAAGTGCGATTTTAAAACAAGCCAAAAAAAAAAAAGGAGAAAAATTCGTCTTGCGAAGCACGGCCATAGAAAAATTCGTCTTGCGAGTCACCCCAAAAAAATCACAAAACGCTTTCGTCTTGCGAGTTTTTCGTTGCGCGAGGCATTCGTCTTGCGAGGCATCACTGTACCTGTGTGTGAATACTATTAAACAGGGTGCACAATCAACACAGAAATATTAGTATCACGCAACTGAGCTTTCCTTTTGAGGAGTAAAATACCCTACAGCACTCGTAAAGCACTCGGTTTGGCTTTGGTTGACTTTCAACTTAGTACAATTTATCTCCTATTTTTGAGAATAAAGAATCCATCTAGTTTCTCTGCTTTTTTTAACCCTTGATCTGTGCAATGGCCCGGTGGTGGTGGTGGTTCTTACTTCCTTTGCCTAAGTCAGGGGTGTCAAACATAAGGCCCAGGGGCCCGATGCGGCCCACGGAAGCTTTTTATCAGGCTCTCAGCTACTGAGCAGGGCTGGGGTGTTACTGCTGTAAGGGCAACCCACATGAGAACTGGGCTCTCTCATATTTTGAAATATGATCAAGATTTGCATATTTTCTCTTGTCATTTGCAGCTAATGAATTCCTAAGTGAGAAAAGGTGCTTTTTTTTTTGTTATGACCTGTTTAATGACATCACTTCCTGCCTAATGGTATCACTTCTGACCCACAGCAGGCATCATGAATGCTGTTCAGTATGAAATGAGTTTGACACCCCTGGCCTAAGTAATCTTCTTTATGTATTGAGACTGTCTTGCACCATTTATAGGCTGGTCCAAGTCTGCAAAAAGTTCCCTAAACACCATCTTTAGATTTCACAAACTGCAGACTGCTGGGGCACCGCCAACATCTTCCCTTGACCCTCCCCTTACCAACTGTCTGATGAAGGCAGTCTGTAGCACTCAAAAGCCTGCCATTTCATTCTCCTCTGCTTCCAGGTAGTCCAAAATAGAGACCCTACTTTGGACATATAGGCCTTGTAAACCTCAACTTTTCCAAGAAAAGCTGCCATTTTGCTCACATACTTGTGGTCAATTTACTTGGAAAAGTACCTTTTAAAATATTTTTAGGTGACTTGTACCTAAAAGGTGACTTTAGATTATTTTTAAGTGAATTGCTCTGCTGTTTCTGAGCTAAAGGGACAGGAAGGACATTCTGTCTTACATTGATAGTTTGTATTAATGCTGGACAAAATATACAATATACTGAACACTCTGAAGCGAAGAAAAAGCACATCTCTTACATAAAGACATCTTTCTAGAAACTCTGTCAAAAAACAAGCATATTATGAAATGTCTAATATCTGTTGTTGTCTTACACCATCAGTTTTATAAGTCTGTTTCCAGAAGTCCACAAAATATCTCCCATCTGTCTACAGAGACCTGCCAAGCATTTTTCCGCTTGCCCATCTTATGTATAATTGCTGCAGTTTTTCTACTGAGCATCATATGTCAATTTTTTTTGTCATAACCAGTGTTATTAGCACTGTGTTGTGTTCCTTCCAAAGATTGTGTGCTTTTTTCTTTTGCAACCATGATTTTTGTTGCGTTGAGCATCTGCCCAATTATAACTATTCGGTATGGTTTTTTTAAACATATGGTTGAATATCCTTCACAGCAGTCATTCCTGGAGCGACTAAGTAATTTGTCTCCTGCAACTTTTAATATGTTAGCATTATAATTCTCATCCAAGATGCTTCTACCCTCACTTTTTAAATCAAGGGTTTGGTTACCTCTGTGACCTGATGTTATGAGAAGTTCCAGCCCACTCATGAGGCTGGCTGAGGCAATTGCCTCAATCAGATTGGCAGTTCACCTAAGCACCACCTCCACGGCTCTTCTCTGTCCTTCAGTTTAGAAAGAAAAAGGGAATGCTGCAGAAGAGGAAGTGGAGAGAGGAGAGCAGTGGGCTAGAGTGTCAAATGCTCTAGTCTACTGTTGTCCTGTCCTTCGCACTTCCTCTTTTGCTCTGGGCGAACTGCCAGTTAAGGGAGTGGAGAGCCCCATTTATAATATTAAAATGGGGCCACCGGTTCTTGTGCCAATACCACTTCTCATAAATTACGTGCTATCTTTGTGTGCTGTCTCCCCTCGGGTGTCTATAGGAGCTCTCATGCATCTGCCACAGAAAAAACCAGCACACAGTTTTTTCTGTGCTCCTGAAAATGCTCCTCTCTTTGTGATTGTAGCTCCGGCCGGCAGGCAGCACGATTGTTTTCCATGCCTCATTTGGTACAGCAGGAAACGACACTGGCGTACTTGGAGAGTCAGGTAGCAGCTGCCCTAACTTTGCAGTCGAGTCACGAATACCGCCATTGGCTCCTCATCTATGCACGATATCTGGTTAATGAAGGTGAGGCTCGGTGCGCAGTTATTGTTCAGGATGCTGCATTAGTTCAGCTGCATGGGGAATTGGTGCAGGAGCTTAGCAGGTAGCTGGTGGAATCCTTCAGGTGGAAATTGTATGAGGGTAGTCCACAAACTTGGTAGGAGATGCTCTTCCACACAGCCCAGACAGAGGAGGTAAGACTAACTGAAGTCAGTAGTGATGAAACATGAGTACATTTGCATGATTATATCTTTATGGTAAAAGCCCCAGCAAATTTGGGATTCTCATCAAACCTAACTTTCCAAAGACCTTTTTGCTACACAGTCTAAAGAGAAGTCACACGGAGTGACTACAACATAGCTGTGTCTGCAAAACAGAGCTCTAAAGCCTAGAATAGTGGTTCCCAAACGTGCCTGGGTCATGGCACCCCTGCAGCCTCTTCTTCATGGCTCTACTGGGCACCCCCATCTTGGATCTTGCAAGGTCCAAGATGGCAGTACACAAATCTTGCAAGACTTCACAATGTCCAAGATAGCAGTGCCTGGGAGAACAAGTAGGAGGGGCAGTGGGAATGTTCCATGGCACCCCTTTGAATGTGCTGCGGTGTCCTAAGACACACACTTTGGGAACTCCTGGCCTAGAACCTGTTCATGAATAAGTTGGCGAGTTGTGATAACTTTAAGGTGGAGTGTTGCAGGTATAATCAATTGGCTTTCTGAGAACTGACCCATACACTGTTCAGGGACAGGGAACCATACTTGAAGTTTACCAGCAATTCTACTTTTCATTCCTCTCGAAGATGATCAACATGAAATGACCTGAAGGAGGGGGAAAAACTTCTCCTATTCATCCCAGATCTTTATGAAGACAAAAGTTGACTACGGAACTGTGCTGACAGAACTGTGCCTTGCGCAACTCATGTTGAAATAATACCATCAACAATGGGATCTGTCTAGCCCGTACAACAAAGTTTCTTTGGAAAGAGATGTTTAAGGAATATCATAATTTTGATGGTCTTTTGTGCCACAAATATGCAGTTATGTAGATTTCTTCATGACTTGTCACATTCCAGAGGTTTTTCTTGGTGATTTGCAAACTTCCAGCTGCTGACAATGTACACCCTCAGTTTTTATGCTAAGCTTCTGAACTCTTTGGAGGAAGTGTACTTAATTTTCAGTAATCTCTGCCCTTCTCTCATTACTTAATACATTTTTTTTTCCCCATTTTGGTGTTCTCTTCCAAAACCACTCTGTGGCCTTAATTATCCTGGTCAGCCCAATGACCTCTCTTCATGGAGTGGGTCACCCTGTGTTTGAAGTCAGCTGCGGCAGTGCATATAAATTTGAAGGGTCAAGGCACAAAAAACATTGCTGAACTTCGCATACCTCTTGGGTGGAGACTTGCCACCAGTCAAGAGTACCTGCTCACTTGCTTTGTGGTATGTGGTTGAGGCAGCTGTGAACAGAAGCAATCTAGTCCAGAGCCTTAGTGAGGAAGTGCACTGCGCAGGAAGGGAGTTGCTCTCCCTTTGTATTTCATCTGCAGGATTGATAGTCTAAGAATACTTGAAGCAACATTGAATCCTACCTCTTCTTTGGATTTTTTTTTTGGGGGGAGGGGCACTCCTCACATACCAGATCACGAAATGTCGGCCTTAAGCAGAGAATTTATCCTTTCCATGGAAATCCTTTCTACTTTTTTCAAAGGCTTATGGGTTTGTGACTCACCCTTGGCTAGGATTGCTCCTTTCAGAGTAGAATTACAGTTTTGATGGGCTTCCTTTATTACTGGAGTGGAAGATGCTGGCTTTGAAGAGCTGGAGGCCTAAAGCGTAGCCCAGGATCAGCTCCGCTTGAAAAGGTCTGCCTCCTGATGGCCACAGCTAAATAGCACACAGACTGTGAACCATAGGCCTTCCCAATAAGTAATTTCACAAGGCAAGAAGAAATTTTTAATATTTTGGAAGGTTTGCTTAATAAGTTCTGCAGAATTTTAAGGAGACAGTTATGATTACGGTTTCACTTTCTTTACATTTGTTTAGGGTTTGAATATCGTCTGCGGGAGTTATGCACAGATTTGTTGGGTCCAGTCCATTGCTCCCTTGGAAGTCAATGGGAGTCAACTGTTGTGGTAAGTGTTAACTTGCACAAGATACGAGAGCTGGCTTCCTTTGTTTTTCTTATGAAAACTTTCTCAGTACTAGAATTGCTTTGCAGCCTGAGTCTTGTGAGTCCTGCTAGCAAGGAAGGTCTTGGGTATTCGGCATGCTTCATTCAATTTATTTTCCATATTTTTATACGGCCCTTCTTCCAGGAATTTCAGGGGTGGAATACATGGTTCCTTCCCTCCTTTTGTCGTCACAACAACCCTGTGAAGTAGATGAGGCTAAAAGATAGAGGCTAAAAGGAGTTTCATGGCTGAGCAGGGATTTGAACCTGGGTCTACATCCAACACCCAAAGCACTACACCACTGCAGCAATCATTGTTAGGGGTTTTTAGATGTGGTGGCCAAAGCTGTTCCATTTTGAATATATGGAGCGGGAGAAGGACGGCAATGGAAGCATCTGCACCTGGGTATGCAATCTAGTCCCCACCACCAGCCAGAGAATGGAGCACCTGCAGGGAGCCCACCTCCCTCTCCTGGCCCCCAAAAGAAGACTCTTCCAATCATCATTTGTCAGGGACTGGAGAAGCAAATGGAGGTGGCCTCTGCCATTGGCCAGAAGACTAAGGGGCTCCTGGATTGTAATGGTGGTGCAAGCTCCTTTGGGGATCATTTGGATAGAAAGGAGTAAAATACAGGCATCCCTGTATCCATGGTTCACTTACCCAAGATTCACAAATCCTCCCCCCTCCAAATTGTTCAGATGACTTATCTGGTCTCTGGTTGCAGCCCTCCTGCTGCCGTCTCCTGTGTCTGGCTGTTTCTGTGCTGCCTGCAAATGCTAACAGGAAGCGGGTTGGAGGGCTGAAAACAGCGCAGTGCTTATCATAAGAGTTCATAGAGCTTAGCATCGCTAAGTGTCAGAGGGATTTGTGAACCACTTCTTGTAGGCTTCATTGTTATCAGTGGTTTTCGGTACCACGGTGGCAGCTGGAACTTATCCCCCATGGATGGGGTGGGGAAAACACCTTAACTCCTGCCTCAGGCAACCTCATGGACAGGCCAGCCCTGGCAAGATGCTTTTCTGTGTGATTGCATTTCTGGGAACAGGTGATGTAGCAAACCCCACATCAGAAAACTTTGTGTTCATGCTGCGGCACACGTTAAGAATCTTTTTGTTTCTGTGCAGGGCTTACGAAAGCGCGAGCTACTCAAGGAGCTGCTTCCTGTCATTGGGCAAAACCTTCGTTTCCAGCGGCTTTTCACAGAATACCAAGAGCAGCTAGACAACTTGAAAGACAAGTAGCATCTTTCCAGATGCTTCCCTGGCCTAAGGGAAAAAAATGCAGGAAGAGCCTTGGCAGACAGAAGTGGAGGAGCTGTATTCAGAATGGTGCAAAAACCCCTGGGAAGATGCAGAGCCGGAGATGGGCTTGAGGCATTTGAATCCACGAAATACTGTTTGTTTTTTTTAAAGAAGGTCACAAGAGGAATATGTGGGAAGAAGGGCCTGAACTGGCACATCCCAGCCTGTGGCTACCTTCAAAAGTTATGGAGAACGTTGTCCAGGGGTCTTTTTTGAATCCAGATCTCATTGTGACAAATATCAGAGGACTACCTGGGAGTCGCTTAGATTTTGGCTGTCCCATGCAAAAGCACAGTACAAGAGAATAAACTGAATGACTTATTGACCCTTCTGGTAGGGTTCTTTCTAAGGATTTATTGAGGCTCCATCCTGTATTTGGGTTAGAAGGAAGAGCCCCACAAAAAAGGAAATTTCATTAAATTACTTAAGGAATTATGCAGCCAACAGACTCTTAACTGTGAATACAATTTAAAAAAAAAATTGCAGGCTGTTCTATCACAAGGACTATTTTTGTACTAGAATTTGCTAACTTGTAATATTACATTTTATTTGGCCAATAACCAGACTTCTCCTCCCCCTCCCCCTTTACAAGTCTCACTTGGTTGTATGAAACATAACTTGTTAATTATGGCAACTATGTTGATGAATAATTGTACCAAAATTAACGTCATCTGGTTTTTAATTTTTAACTGTTTGTAAAACACATTGAGGACCGGGTTTGGGGGGGAATGGGGCAGGGGAGGGGAGGTAGCTGAAAGGGGGAGGGTTGGGTTTTGGGGGTGGCTTTTTTGTAAGTACAAATAAATAAATGAACATTGCATTGATCTAAGAGGAAGATGGATGTTCTGTGCTGCTTGTAGTAGCATTAAAGTATACAGGTCACAGCCTGTTAAATGAAATATTGGACTGAGCCTTTGTTTTCAGTTAGTCAATTTTTTTCACCCTTAGGTTGTTACAGAAACATCCCTTATAAATAGGCCCAGCTGCAGGTCACTGAGGCCTGGAAGCAAAGCCACACACTGCCTCCGCCCCCATGCATTGGTTCCTCCCACACCCTCTACAAGTTTATCAGCTCCTACCCTACCCTTCCCAATGGGGGGGAATCTTTCACAGCCCTTCCCCACTGCCAATAGGAGCACCCCCAAGACCCTTCAATGATATAGCGACCTCTGAGGGACACTTTTTATAGATGGGGGAGGTTTGCTGACTGCAGCAGTGACACCAGCCTCTTGGCCCATGCATGCCACAGCAGCCATTGGTACTCTGTGTAGGAACCGGGACTTCTGACTTGATGCTCACCTTCAAAAAATAATTACTATGCTTTCCATTCAGACTTATGGGCCCACCTAATTCAATTCAGTATTATCTGACTCTAGCTGGCAGTGGCTCTCCAAGGTTTAACAATGGGGGTGTGTGTGTGATGGTCTTTCTCTGCCCTATCTAGAGTTAGAACTTGGGGCTTTCTCCATGCCATGCAGGAGCTACAGCCCCTCCCATGAGGGTTTTGCACGGGGAAGAATCTGGGAATCAAGAGTTCACAGTACAAGAAACTAGGAAGCCTTTCAGCATTTGAAAATGTTTAGGCAGTTGTTTTGGACCAGGATTACATCTCTCTGTCTATTGCAGGGGTGCCCAAACCCCGGCCCTGGGGCCAGTTGCGGCCCTCGAGGCCTCTCAATGCGGCTCTCAGGGAGCCCCCAGTCTCCAATGAGCCTCTGGCCCTCCAGAAATTTGTTGGAGCCTGCACTGGCTCGACACAACTACTCTCAGCGTGAGGGCAACTGTTTGACCTCTTGCATGAGCTGTGGCATGAGGGCTTCCTCCACTGCTTGCTGTTTCACATCTGTGATGCAGTAGCGGCAGCAAAGGAAAGGCTAGCCTTGCTTTGTGCAAGGCCTTTTATAGGCCTTGAGCTATTGCAAGACCTTCATTCATTCATATAAGTTCATCTTTAATATATTCATTTATGTAATCTTATGTAAATTTATTCAAATTTTAAATGTAAATTAATTATTTTTTTCCCTGGCCCCCGACACAGTGTCAGAGAGATGATGTGGCCCTCCTGCCAAAAACTTTGGACACCCCTGGTCTATTGGATAGATCCTCAATCAGACCTGACTGCTGATGCCTAGTGGCTGCTGTGGTGTGGTCTCTGTCCCAAGGAGCTTGCAATCTATTTTTCACCTTTTTATACCACTCTTCCTCCAAGGAGCTCAGTGTGGTGTACTTGGTTCCTCCCCTCCTTTTTCCCCTCACAACAACCCTGTGAGGTAGGTGTGGTAGAGAGAGTGGGAGGTCCAAGGTCAGCCAGGAAGCTTCATAACTGAGCAGGGATTTGAACTTGGATCTTCCAGATCTATGTCCAACTCCCAAACCATCCTGGCTCTCAGTGGATGCTGTTACTCCATTATGGAGTACCTTCATCGCATGGAGCAGGTGGACCTCCTGGCCTCTCTAGGGTGGGTTGCCAAAGAAGCTTGCTTGAAATCCTGGACAGCCCCTGCCAGCCTGTGTTTGACAGTACTGAGCTAGATGGACCAAGGATCTGACAGCCCTATCCTATGCGTATCTACTCAGAAGTCCCATTATAGTCAAAAGGGTTACTCCCAGGTAAGTGTAGCTAGTATTTTCAACCTTAGAGCCCAATAAGATGCATGACTATTCAGAAGTAGGTCCCATTATCAATGAGGCTTATTCCCAGATAAGTGTGGCTAGGATTTTCAGCCTTTGAGCCCAATCCTATACATGTTTACTCAGAAGTCCCATTATAGTCAATGGGGCTTACTCCCAGGTAAGTGTGGGTAGGCTTTTCAGCCTTAGAGCCCAGTCCTATGCATGTCTTCTCAAGAAGTAAGTCTCATTATAGTCAATGGGGCTTACTCCCAGGTAAGTGTGGGTAGGCTTTTCAGCCTTTGAGCCCAATTCTATGCATGTCTACTCAGATGCAAGTCCCATTAGTCAGTGGGACTTACTCCCAGGTAAGTGTTAGGATTTTCAGCCTTTGAGCCCAATCCTATGCATTTCTTCTCAAGAAGTAAGTCTCATTATAGTCAATGGGGCTTACTCCCAGGTAAGCGTGGCTTGGATTTTTAACCTTAGAGCGCAATTTTCTGCATGTCTACTCGGAAGTAAGTCCCATAATGGTGAATGGGGCTTACTCCCAGGTGAGCGTGATCCTCTCTGAGCCACAAACTAGGAACAGGAAAACCCCGGAACCTTAAGTGGCGGCGCCAGGTTTCCAGGGGGAACCGATATTTTCGCTGCACACCGCCCCACGGAAGCGCCTTTGAGCGACTGCACCAGCCGGAAGCGAAGGTTTT
This sequence comes from Tiliqua scincoides, assembly GCF_035046505.1. Classification (NCBI taxonomy): domain Eukaryota; kingdom Metazoa; phylum Chordata; class Lepidosauria; order Squamata; family Scincidae; genus Tiliqua; species Tiliqua scincoides. The sequence goes on from NC_089834.1 coordinate 8,217,973, forward strand.
GGGAGCCGGCGGAGGAGCGGTTGGGGTGGGCGGTGGTGGTCGGCGGCCGTCTCCTTCCAGGCCTTGTGAGGGGCTCCAGAGCAGCAGCCATGGGGAAGAGGCAGCACCAGAAGGACAAGATGTGAGTGCGCTGGTCTCTGCCCCGAGGGGCTCCCAGTCTGGGGGTTGAGCCCAATGGGAGGGGGGAGGGGAAATGGGCTCACGACCCACCTAGTGGGTCCCGACCCACAGTATGAGAAACACTGCGCTAATCTAACGTTGCTGGTTTTCTTTCTCTCAATATAGCCACACAGTGTGTGTGTGTGTACATAAATATAGCCCCCATGGGGGGTAGACTGGGGAGACAGTGGAATAGTATATTGGAATGAATGGGGACCCACCTGAAATTGGCTCACGGCCCACCTAGTGGGTCCCAACCCACAGTTTGGGAAACACTGCGCTAAACTAATGTTGCTGATTTTCCTGCTCTCAATATAGCCACACAGCTGGTGGGGGGTCAGACTGGGCACACAGTGGGCAGGCATGGGGGAATCCCTTGACACTTTCCCCCAAAACAGCTGCCTCTACAGCCTATTTTTATATATTGCATGTTTTAATTTTCTTTTAATGGTTTCTAACAGTGATTTTCAACCTTTTCCATCTCACAGCACGCCGACAAGGCACTAAAATGGTCAAGGCACACCACCAGATTTTTGACAATTGACAAGGCGCACCATGCTGCCAGTGCGGGGTTCACATCCCCCATTGGCCCTACTAATAAATGACCTTCCCCCAAATTCCTGTGGCACACCTGCGGACCAAAGTGTGCCACGGCACAATGGTTGAAAATGGCTGGTTTATAAACAAACACTTTATAAGCCACCTTGGGCATTTGCTTTGGCACCAGAAAGGTGAGATTACACATCCTTTAGACCACCAATTTTCAACCTTTTTCATCTCACGGCACACGGGTGCTAACATTGTCAAGGCACACCATCAGTTTTTTGACTATCGCCAAGGCACACCGTGCTGCTAGTATGAGGCTCAAAGCCCCCAATTGCCCTACTAATACATGACCCTCCCCAAAGCCCAGTGGCACACTTGCAGACCGTTCACGGCACACCAGTGGTTGAAAATTGCTGCTTTAGACAAATAAATAAAAGGTAGCTTGGAAAAGCAAGCAAACCAGAATAACAGAGGCACTACTCTGCCAAGTCCTGGTTCTGTTCTCACAACCACTGGGAGGGGAATGGGCCAATTCAGGTCCACAGTGCATTTTTGTAGACGTGAAACCCATTCTTTACTATTGTACATAGAAATGCACTGTGTTTAACCATTTCCAAGCCCATTTTCAAGTGGCAGATTGAAAGAGGGTTTGTGGTTTAGTGGTAGAATACAGGTGCAGACCCAGAATCAATCCATGCCAAATGGCTGGGAAAGTGGTCTGCCTCAAAACGCTGGAGTTGCTACTTGTCAGTGTGGAGACCGTCCAGAGCTATCTGGACCAAGAGTCTGACCCAGTTCATAAGACTGCAGACATCCTCTGGGGAGGAGAGTTCCATGAGCCATTCAACTGGGCACGGCCACTGACTGTTCTGCACAGAATTTGGCTTTCAGGGAAAGGGGGTGGGTGGGAAGAAGAGAGGCCACCCTTGGCTATCTTTGACCAACCTGACCCACGTTCAAAGAAATGTTTGCAATGCCAGGATGTCGCAAACCTAGGGGAGCTCAGAGTTCTTGGTTCTCGAATCCTAAAGCCCTCAAGGCCCCTCTGCTCAGTAGTACTGCCACCACCCTGTATGTGCCAGTGCCTCAGTCCAGGGACACTGAGACCCTCTAGGCTTAATTCTATCCCTTGCAGGCACTGAGCGCGCTCTCCAATTAGAGCTTCAGTCCTCAAGTTATTAGACCTCAATGAGCACTTGGTAGCTTGTTGAACTGCTAGCCGGAATTTGTCAACTTTTGTCCCCAACAGTCAATGAAACAACTTAGTAAAAGAGAGTTTATTAAGTACATAAGGTTACAGTAAGGCAGCAAATGCTATAGGCATAAACATCTAGGAAACATATCAACAATAAAATAATAAAGCTAGTTGACTATCTCTATTAATCCCTATCTCTCACCTAGGTCAGTTACTCTTGTAGATCTTTTAGCTCCAGGGCTACCTATGAGGCCAGGTGCCCATGTTGGACAATGGAGTTCAAAGTGCGTCCAGGTTGTTGCTCCCAAAAACTCTGTCCAAGAAGGGCCCGGACACACCCCTTGGGGCATTCATTATTATACTTCTTATGCTGATAGTACTGAGTTGACTTCATACTTATTTAGACTGTCCAATCAGAAACTTTTGAGGACAGAACCTTCCTGAAGTTGGCCTGGTTGCTAACTCCTCCTAGTTCTTACCCCTCCCAGCTGGAGATCCATAGCTGCACTCCATCAAGCTTGATCAGACTCCTAAGGTCTACTAAGGTGCTAAACATCCCAATGAGTTGTAATTCTTGTTATCTGTCCTTTCTGACCAGCAAAGGAGAGACAACAATCTCTTTGTTTATTTACTCACATTCTTGCAGCTAAGAACTGCTAGCAACTTCTCAATAACACTGTCTTAGTGTGGTTCAGGCTTCTACTGCCAACCTAGGCCTAACATGTACATATTCATGACCCAGGGCAATTCTTGCACGTCTCCTCAAAAGCAAGTCCCACTATATTCAGTGATGGTGCTTGTTGCTGGCAAGGAAAAGAGCAGCAGCATCCTGAGCATGTCTACTCAGAAGTAAGTCCGACAGAGTTCACTGAGCCTTACTCCCAGGTAAGTAAGCGTGTCTAGGATGGCAGCCTCAGACACAGAGGCTGCCATCCTATGCTAGACACTCGGCTGCTGGAGTCATCCAACAGAATGGGGCTTACTTCTGAGGAGGCTTGCAGGGCACTGCATGGCTGCGTTCTTGAGTACTCAGCCCCTCACTGAAGCTCCCTCCACTCTTTGGAGGGAAAGGCTCCCTCTGGAAGGCTTTGGAGGTGGAGACACACACGCCCCTCCCCTTGCGATACAGTGCGAGGAGGGTGAGCAGTGTGGCCACACTTACCTGGGAGTAAGCCCCATTGCCGTTAATGGGACTTACTTTGGAGTAGACATGCATAGGCTTGGGCTGTGTGCCGCCCTGAGCTGCACAGGCAGACCCCCCCTTGCCTCCTCCTCCTCCAGCCCCCAGCCCCGAGCATGCCAGGGAGCTACAGCACCCCGGCACTGTCCAGCCAGCCCCACCTCCAGGGGACAGCGGCCGCTTTTGCCTTCCTGCCTGCGGCGGCGGCAGAAATGGACGTGTAGCTGGTCCAGGGCAGCCTGGCCGGAGAACCCCAGCTGTGCATGCTCCCGCCAGGAGGTGGGACCAATAGCGGAGTCCCCAGTCTCATAATTTCATTTATTTACTGGGGTCATGATATGAAAAAAGGTTGAAGACCACTAGACTAGAGCACCACCACCTAAAGTGGTCCCAGGAGGTGTTGTCGCAGTCCTGCTCGGGTTCTTGTGCTAAAATAGCTTTTGCTAGTGCCAGGCTTCGTGGTAACTTTTTTCTGCTCACTCTCTCTTTCTAATAAGAATATATTTCATATATTCATCTAAGAATACATTTCATTATAGCAGGGCTTTTCAGACTGGGGCATCGCGATGCCCCAGTCAGAGAGCCCTGGCCATGTTCCCCTTAAGGGGCAGGGGGGGAAGCACTGAAATGATCCTCAGGATCGCGACGCTAAGGGGGCTGCAGGGACTGGGATGCACTCACCTGTCCCTGCAGCAGCCTTTCAGGGGTGCAGGGAGCCCTGCGCGAGTGTCTGCAGGGCTCCCCGACGCTTAAAAAGTGAAAGTGAAGCAATCATGCTCCACTTTGCAAAACCGGAAGTGAAGCACAATTGCTGTGCTTTCACTAAGACCTGGGGAGCCCTGCAGAAGGTCACGCAGGGCTCCCCGTGCCCTGACAGACTGCTGCAGGGACTGGTGAGTGCATCCTCAGTCCCTGCAGCTGCCTCCCCAGCCCCACCCCTGCAAGAACTTACTGTGGTTCAAACTCTCCCTGAGAGTTTGAAAACTGCTGCATTATAATGAACAGTGCTGGGAGGGCGTTAATAAGAACAGGAATGGGCAACAAGAGGGGCCAGAAGTTGGGCAGGAGGGGGGCAGGACTAACTGTAGGTCCCTGATCTCATACTTTAGTTATTTATTTTTTTATTGGGGTCATGGCACAAAAAGGTTGAAGATCACTGCGCTAAAGGAATTGAGAAGGACGGATGGCAGAAGTTAAAGACCATTTTGGGCAGTGGAGTTAAAAGCCTCGTAGACTAGCATGGTCTTTGGTCTCCCTCAAAAAATGGAGAGAGGGGAAGAGAAAATAATAATAATAATAATAATAATAATAATAATAATAATAATAATAATAATAATAACAGGTATTTATATACCGCCTTTCTTGGTCTTTATTCAAGACTTTATTCAAGGCGGTTTACATAGGCAGGCTTTATTTAAATCCCTTATTAAATAGGGATTTTTACAATTGAAAGGAGGTTCTTTCTTTCAAGAACCACTGCATTCAGGTGTTTCATTCATTTCATTGAAGATCTGGCTTCACATTCTGGCCTCCATCCTCCCACTCTCAGAGCAGATGGAATAGCTTGGCTTCAGCTTGTCAGTTGCTTCAAGGTCGCATGGTGCCTGTGGCCTCGAACTGGCGACCTTGTGGATGTTATCTTCAGGCAGACGGAGGCTCTACCCCCTAGACCAGACCTCCTGCCCTTGCAGGAGTAGGGCAGGAGTAGGAGTAGGAAAAATACTTGCTGGAGTAGGTGTTCATGCCATGCTTTCTACGAAATAGAGAAACTCATAGCTGTGGCTGGGTGTTTTGTCCCCTAACTGTGTCTTTTTGTCTCTTTAGGTACATAACGTGTACAGAATATACCCATTTTTATGGTGGGAAAAAAGCAGGTATGTAACTTAGGACCATAGAACCTTTAGTGGTTGTTTTGTTTGCCATGTAATCTTCATCACAATAGTCCTATTCAAGTGTTACCTTCCTGGTATGGAAGCCAACCCATGATCGGGGCAATGGGAGTAAGTTGGCAACCCCTGTCCTGTTCCCACTTTCTAAAACCGTGCCACACTGTGCTCGGCGGGAGAGAGAGTCTCTTTGTGATTAGGGATGCTAAACACCCAGCATCCCTAATCATGGGGAGGATCTGTCTCAGTTGTGCCGTTCGTTAGTGCAGACAAATGCTCTAGTGCAGTGGTTCTCAAACTGGTGGGTTGTGACCCACCAGTTCGTATAAAAGGTCCCCCGTTCCTTTAAGGGGTGGGGTAGGGAATGAGGGCAGTGACTCAGTCTCCAGGATTGCATCTCAAACGGGGGTTGGGGGGTGGAAAGCCATGCTTTTACTTACAGGTGGCTGCAGGACATTGCAGGAGATGCGGGGAGCCCGGTGCAGCCCCCCGTGGGGCTCCCCAATGATTAGAACTTTGAAAAAAAGCAGGCACAAAGCACTTCTTAGTTGCAAACGCAAAGAGGAAGTGCTTTTCGCCCAGTTTTTTCAACGTTCTAAGCATTGGGGAGCCCTGTGGAGGGCTGTGCGGGCCTCGTCGTACCTTCTGCAATGTCCTGCAGCCACCTGTAAGTAAAAGCACCCCCTTTCCACCCCCATTAGTGACACAATCCTGGGAATCACGTCACTGCCCTCTCTCCCTCCCCTGCAAGGACTTACCCTGGGAATAAAACTCCTGGGAAGTTTGAGAACCACTATTCTAGTGGGCAGGGGGCTGTGGATATCAGCGGAGAAGCTTGCCAATGTACTCCCCCTGGCACACATTGCTTCAACACAGGAGGTAATGCTTGAAGAGGATTGATGTATTCTGGGATTCTCACAAGCATTGTTAATTTCGTACTGGTTTCACTATGAGATGGTAGTGAAATTGGCAGACTCCTGACAGTTAAAGCAATGTGAATTCATACTGATAGAAAGTAAATAAGCTTCATACTGGTAGAAAATAACTATAGGGCCCTCAAAGTCTTGGGCGTATGGTTGAGTTTTGGCAATGGTAGCAGCAAAGTGGCATTTTTTTTTGTTGGTTTTAGGGTTATAGCCTTTTAAAACCTGATACGGTGGAGGGGGAAGCAATATAAGGCTTTAATCTCCTTCCCAGATAAATTGTTGACAGCTTTAAATTGCTTTTGTTCTGCAAGGTTTTCGTAGGCAAAGCAGTTCAGGACTTGCAGTGTTTAGGATTCAAAGCAAAATCTTAAGGTGTTTATTCCAAGTTCATCATGTTGCATGTCAAATGTATATTTTGTTTGTTTTTGTGAACAGAAATTCCACAGTCAAACTTCAGGCGCCTGCCTTTTGATCACTGCAGGTGAGAGTTTAAAGAAATATTTCATTTTAGTAGGATATGCGTTAATTCCTTTGGGTAGGGGATCCTCCTTGCAGGCTTCAGGTATGAAAGGGAGGTGGCTGTTCTTTCTCCTGGTTGGCACCCCTGGCACCCCTCCCTAGTGCTGTGTTGTCAGCAGCCCGTTCTCCCGGACCATTCATCTTGGTCCCCTTAATTAATGATGTGGCATGCCAGAGGGATTTCTAAACTTTCACAGTAGTACACCAGCTTAGGTGATGGCTAGTTTGTTCTCTCTGTTGGGCATCGCTCCCCTATTTCCCACTTAGTCATTTGCCCATAGTTTGTTGCAGGCCTTGTGTCCCCATCACAGGCCATTAAATAATTGCTATTTTCTTGAGTTGATCATCTAATGGTTAGATTTGACCTGCCAATTCCTTTCATACACTGTCTTGGTCCTTTTTCCTCCCGCTAGCTTATCTCTGCAGCCATTTGAATACCCTGTTTGCACGCTGGAAGGAATTGTCTTTGACTTGCTGTAAGTTAATTACTCTTTTCTCATTTACATTACTGTTATTGATCATGTGCGTCGGCCGGTCAGAATTTGGGCGGCACATGGAATGGAAAGCAAAGGACAAGTTTGAAATCCAATCCCAACATTACCTTGCAGTCTCAAGTGGGCTTTCTGCCACAAATGTGTGGAGCCATGGGTATATAGCTCTTTCCCTCATAGACATGGATCCTCCTTGCTGCCCTTAATCATTATATTTATGATGTTAAAGATTCAGGTTAAAGATTATATTGATGCTGGCTGAACTGTACTGGATGCTAATCAAGGTATACTCTTAGGATTTGAAGCCACTTTCAAGGCTCTGATTGAGAGTAAACCCTGATTAAAGTTTGTGGAAGTGGGGATGAATTTACAGGGAATGGGAAATCTTTCACTCCTGCAGCTGCCTTCACTGTAGCTAACAACTGGGAGTGTTATGTCTGCGAACACCCTTCCCTAGAAAGCCCACAACTGAGATGAGATTTGAACTGGGGGCTTCCTAGCTGTCATTCATATCTGTTGAGTTAGACCAAAAATAATGATTTTTCAAGAGGCTGCAGGTTTCCTGACTAGCTGGCTGACTGTTGCATCCTTTTGCTGTTTCAGAAATATTGTTCCTTGGCTGAAGAAATACGGAACAAATCCAATCACAGGGGAGGTAGGTGTCGTTGGATTGTTTAATATTGGAAGTAATTCAAGGGGGGGGACCCTCTCTATCATGTCCTGTTATGTTCTTTATTTGCACTTAATTCAGGCATGTTCTGCTTTTCATCTGGCTTCAGTTGTGCACCTGCCCTTATATATACACGCATACTTACAGTGTTGTCATTGTTTACCATTGCTGTCTTGACTCAGGGACAGAGCTATATAGCTCTGTTAATAGTGCAGTTACTTTGCATGCAGAAAACCTGACGAATATATAGTATCACAAACTCTCTTTTGACAGCCACCTGTTTTAAAATTGCGATGTGGCAGCTGATGTTCTAGAAACACCATCCCAAGCTAGACTACTGTAATGTGCTGTGCACAGACTTGCCTTTGAAGATTGTTCAGAAACTTCAGTTGATTCACAGTATGGCAGCGAGACTGTTAATTGGGATGTTGGTCTGAATCTAGGTTGCCGATAAAAAAGTCCTTCCCTGGCTAGCAGCTTGTGTTATCAGGCATTGTTCAGAATGCCTATCTTGGCCTTTGAATTCCTATACAGAGGTGCCAGATCTCTGGAAAACACTCCCACTAAACTTACTGCCGTGTCAAGAGTAGGGTAAAGACCATTTTGTTTAGACCAGCAATTTTCAGCCTTCATCATCTCGTGGCACACTGACAAGGCTCTAAAATTGTCAGGGCACACCATCAGGTTTTTGACAATTGTCAAGGCCTAGTGTGCTGCTGTCACGGGGTTCACACCCCCAATAAACCTACTAAGAAATGACCCTTCCCCCAAACTCCTGCAGCACACTTGTGAACCATTTGTGGCATACCAATGTGCCATGGCACACTGGTGGAAAATCCCTAGTTTAGACCCTTTTGGTTAACTTGTCCTCTTCCTGCTGTCTCACCATCTTTGTTTACTGTTTGGTTGTTTAATTTTCTTTTATTGATTATGTTGTGCTTATATTGTCACTCAATCCTAGAGCATAAAGCAGTGGTTCTCGAACTTTTCCGGCTCGTGCCTCCCCTGATCCTTGTAGCCATTGGCAACACCTCACCTCAGTTACCCCCAAAATGGGGATGAAGGTGTTATAATTATACACTAGAAACAAGGCTGCCAGCACTCTGAGGCTGCAATCCTAACCACACTTACCTGAGAGTAAGCCCCATTGAACAAAATAGGACTTACTTCTGAGTAGACCTGGTTAGGATTGTGCCCTGAGTTTGTTAGCAGCACGCCTGGAGGGTTTTGGAAAGGGAGGGGGGAAGTGATGAATTTGCTGGGGGAGGGGAAGACTTTGCTTTGTGCGTATCTGCTAATTGCAAACTGAGACCCAGAGACTGTTTGGCTGGAATCCTAACCCCACTTTCCTTTGAGTAAGTCCCATTGCACATAATAGGACTTACTTCTGAGTAGACCTAGCTAGGATTGTGCCTTTTGTCTTACAATAGTAGCCAACAGAGTACCCCCCCCCCCCAAAAGGAGGAAAAAGGGGAATGGCTAAAAAGGAATGGGGATTTTTATTTTTAATCAATTTTTGGAGACAAAGTCATCAAGAGTGGCTTTTTTTTCTTTTTTGAAGGGGGAGGAAAAGGAGGAAGGGGAGGATCCTTGGTTAAGCTGACACAGACCCCAAGCCTATGGTGGTCTACTCAGAAGTAAGCCAATGGGGCTACTCAGAAGTTGAGTCAATGGGGCTTACTCCCAGGAAAGTGTGGAAAGGATTGCAGCCACACCCAGCAAGATTGCAGCTCACCCCAAAGTAGATGGGGATTGCTCACACACATACACCCAACATGCAGATGCCAACCCTGTTCCCCCCAGGCAAGACGGAGGGATGCAGACTGGGGCATTTGGACAACCACCCCCCCCCACTAGGAGCAGGCTGGCTCCTTCCTTCCCAAGCAGAGGAAAGCACTGCACTGCCTGTACTTACTTTAAAGCCTGCCAGGAGTGTGCCCTGTGCTGATGAGATGCAGCACCTCCGCACTCTTCTCTCCTCCAGCCTTGACCAATCCCAGGATGCCCAGGGCAAGGGGCACACTGGGAAATGTAGTCCTTGGGGCAAGGTTGCACATGGAGAGAGCTCCATGATGAGATGCGGCACCTCTGCCTGCCTGCCCAGCCAGCCTTCTTTCCCACCTCCCCCCACCATGTTTCACATGCCCTCCCAGCCTCACACTGCCCCACCCACCTCGTTCACAGCTGCAGAAAAGCAGCAAGTCAGCAGGTAGGATGTGCAGGTGAGCAGAGCAGCCTCTCTCCCTGAGATTCCTGGCGATGCCCCTCGAGGCTAGCCATGCCTCACTAGGGAGGCGGGACACACAGATTGAATACCTAAGGCATAAAGAGTGGGCAATAAGAGAGAGCTTGACAGCTTGGAAACTGTTGAGTTCCATTATATTTGTTTCCTGTCACTCTCCACATAGTAATGGTTTGCTTTTCATTGCAAAACATAGTGTTGTTTGTGACTTTCCTCCTCCTTTTAAAATTGTGTTTCTTGTGGATATTACACTGTGCTCAAATAAGAGTTGATTTTCGTCTTATGGCCGCCGCATGGAAGCTGGAAATATTTCCAACCCTGGAGCTTTGAATTTCTTGTAAAATTCTCTGTTATAGCTTTCTGATCCTGGAACTTTGTTGCATTTGAAGTTTATTGCCTGGTGCTCATCGCCCGTAGCAATTCAATATTTTAGTTTTAATGTTATGTTTGTTTGTCTTGTAGTGGGACTTTCCAATCTTGTACGAAACCCTTTTAAAATCCTAAGCTGTCTCATAAAACTCAAAAGTAATGCATCCATTTTCTACAGATGTAAAATACATCCCCTTCTATGTCTATATCCAGTGGCATAGGCTTGTATTTGGAATTTGCCATCAGAAATTTATCTGATGTCTCTCTGTCATCCCCAAAAATGTATTTTTGAGAATAGGATGCCAACTCAACACCGTCAGTTTCTAACAATTTCAACGTATATTTAGCTGGGTCCCATTTTTCCTTTGCAACTCTATCTCCCTTTTGCCTCCCTTATTCAATTTTTGCCTCCCTTATTCATTTGCACGCAGTCTGAAATGACTTCTCCAAGTGTGAGAGCTATCTCTTTAGAGCAGTCAAGTGCACATCACCCATTGAATCTACAGAGAAAAATACAGCCCCCCCCCCCATATCTGCAGGGGTTCCATTCTGGCCTCCCCTTCAGATACAGAAACTGCAGATATAAATAATGCCCCTCCTTCGTGCACCCATTACAGTACCTATATTTTGCTGTAGTTGAGCTTGCAGCATAGGTGCTTCTGCTAAATGTTAACAGGAAGCAGGTCAATTCCTCTCTGTTCAAGCTGGCATTTGGTTGAGTTAATAACCCTGTGCATATTTTTGTGCATCTCTTTGTGGTTGCTGGGTTTGTAGTAGCGTTGATGTGCGCTGTTTTTCATTATTCTCATTTGTTGTTTACAGTTGTATCTGTTCATTTTTGGAATTTAACAGCTTCCAGGGGGAGGGCGCTCTCTTTGGAGACTGAGAGACAGGATAGAAATCAGTAGAGCAAATAAATATTTTGGGAACCATTAACTCAGTTGCCAGCTTTACTGTAAAAGGTTTGATTTTCTTCTTAAGCGGTGATCAGGGGGCAAAATAACAGTGTGCAAAAAGTTGTTTTTATAAGAGATTAAATTAAGGTGATAAACCAGGCTGAAAGTCAATTTGAAGCCAAGTCGGGGGTGTATCCAGCATTATGTGTTATGGCATGCTCTCTTTGCAAATTGCAGGGAGTTTGAACGCTAGGTGGCAGTCTCAATATAAGGGAAAGATCAAGGCATTTTTAGACTTATTGGGGGCTGTTGCAAGTAAGGTGTTTTGCTCTTTTAGAACTGACTGAAACCGACCGTAATGTTCAGGAAAGACCTGTGAAGAGGAGAGGAGGTTTGCTAGGTTTCTGCCCGTTCCTGCTGGATCTTTCTGTATGGCATCAGTTTTATGGTCCAGCAAGTAACTGAGGTCCATTGAAATCAAAATGATCAGTGTCCTAAAGACCAGTGAACTTTGAACAGAGACAGCATGGGCTCTGCCTTAAATAATAGCAAGGGCATTGCCTCCAGGGCAGATTATCACATTCTGAAGGCTCAAGCCATACAGTCGTCATTGGAAGCATCAGGAACCTACACGTGGGTACGGATTAGACAGAAGACCAACAGGTTCTTCAGAGATAAGAATCTGTTGGTCTTCTGTCTAAAATTTTTAATCCCATCATTCAGTTTTTATACACTTCTTTTAAACTTCTGCAATCTATTCCAAGGGTCTGAGATGGAAATGAGTAACATTTTTAACTGGTATATAAGGTTTCAAAGTAGAAATGTGGAAGGAAGAGAGAGCACTCAATCTATTAAGGATTATTCCATCATATCCACTTCCTCCCACTGTCTGAAGTCGTATGGCCCAGACGGTATCACTCCCATAAGGGCTAAACGACTGGTGGTGTTGAGGTGTCCGGCTGTGTCCATCTTTCTGTTTCAAAAAACATGATTTATTATTAAGAAGTATTATTGTGATGGTGTGAGTGAATCAGTTTGGGGCTGTAGCACAGGCAGAGAGGGCTTAACCCATTCCAACTGTGCCACAGTCCTGATGAAAAATCACACCACCAAAGTTGATTTTTGACCCCCTGGGGAGAACCTGATCCTGGTGTCAAGTGTCATTTCTCTCCAAGGGCAAGGAGGGGTGAGCTCTTTGAATTGGGACCATGCTATGGGGAGGGAAGCTGGGTTAAGAAATACTTTCCCTGTGCCACCTGCCTCATCCAGATTGGTGATCCCGGGGCTGCTTTTTAAGTAATTGAATTGGGTAGAATACAGTGACCTTTTCAGCATGGCCTGTCACCTGATCCCCAAAATCTAGGCTTTACAAGACGACGTATCAACTGTGAGAATGTTGCATCCTCCACAAGGCTGGCAGTTGTTCCAGGCAGTGAACTAACAGGAGGTACCTTCTTCCCCCTTCCTGGTTTCAAAAAGAAAGGGGGGAGAAGGAGCAGAAGAAGAAGCATGGAGGCGAAGAGAGGGTTGGGTTACAGTTGGCAGAGGCCATGGTGACTGACACACCATGGTGGTGGTGTTTGATTTGCTAGCTGTGCCCTTGGAGGTCCTGTGCTGGCATGCTATCTATACCTTCCTTCCTCCAAGGAGTTCAGGGTGGTGGACATAATTCCTCCCCTCCTTTTGTCCTCACAACCACCCTGCGAGGTTGGTGAGGCTGAGTGGAGAGAGGGTGACTGGCCTGCGGTCGCTCAGGATGCTTCGTGGCTGAGCAAGAATTTGAACCTGGATCTTCTAGGTCTACATCCAACTCCTGAGCTACTTATACCATCCTGGCTCTCTGTTTGAGCAAGAGAGAAGTATTCCAAATTTTTTTGCCATATTAGTTCCAAACAATAGGTCTCTGTTGCAAGGGTTCCTGGCAGAATACATGAGTGAGGACTTGTAAGAAAGCCGGTGATATTGTAAGAAAGCTGTGTCATTGTCATCTTATTTGCAAGGGAAATAGACCCCAAAACCTACCCAAAACAACCTTCAACTGCAGTCCTACATCCTTAGCTGACGAGGCATTCCGGAGGGGGTAGAAGATATCCCTGCCTCGTCCATAGTATGCCATACGGATGTGTCTAACTCTTGAGTACACCTTGGGGGACGATGGCAGAGCCCCTCTCCCCGCATAATGCAACTCTCTTCCTTCCCTTCTTAGCACTTGTGTATTTTCCCTTTATGCTTTTCTCATCATCTCCTCCAGATGGGAGATGGTTCTGCGGCCACATGGAGCCCCAAGCAGGAGCCGAACCTCGGCAACTTCCTCTGTGATTGTACAGGTGCACAGAGTCTGGTTCTTTCACCCTGCTACGGTGATTAAGACCTTTGTAGCAATGCAAGGAGTTGTATGTCTATTTTAGTTCTGTTTGGGTTCTGTCTGGCTCAGTTCCTTCCTTGCTTGCTGTTCTGCGTCGGTGGTGGGGAAAGCAACACCTTGGTTTTTGAGAATAGATTAGGCTTATCATCGTAATGTGCAGTTTCTCTTATTCTAATGGCAGATTTAAAAAAAAAAATGTGATTAGAACACTTTACAGTAAGCAAAGGAATTGAAAGTCTTCTGGAATAGGCAGGTCTTCCTGTAACTTGCCTAATCTGCTTTCGAAGTGCCACAGACTGGGAAGGCCCTGTCTGTGGTACCCATCAGCTGAATCTTTTTTAGTGGCAGACTAAAGAGCAGGGCTTCTGCAGCTGGTTGTGAAGCTCAGGCTGGAAAAGGAGGCCTTCAGTGTAACCTGATTGCTAATCTGTGTAGATCTCCAAAGCAGCAACGGAACCCAAGCATGAATTGGCAGCCAGTGTAATTTGGAACCAAATAGGTGCTGCATCTTCTGACTGTGATGTCCCAATGAGTATTTTTCCTTCTGTATTGTGCACCACTTGACATTTCCAGTTTGAGAAGAAGAAATCAGAAATAACACGCTGCCTGCAGCCTGGGGTCATCCAGTCAGACACTGCCTTGAGAGCTTGTCTGGCTGGGCCAACTTCTGAACCCTCTTGGTGTCACTGGTGACGTGAGTTGGCTGCTGCTGGGCTACAAGTGTGCACCTGAGTCGGTGGCAATGGCTCCTTTTGACCATAGTGAGGGAGAGTGGGGAGCTGCAATTGCTGATAACCCCCCCCGCGCGCGCGCGCGCAAGTTGCTGAAGGGAGGGTGGGAAGAGCCGTTGTCCACTGCTGGTGAGCCAAGGGATCCAGAGCAGAGCTTTCCCCTGGTGCCAGCACTGCATACAGCCTTCTCTAGCCAAAATACAAGCTGCGGTGGCTGTAGCCCCACCTCCCAAGTTGTCTTATAAGAGTAGCCCCCCCCCCCCACTTCAAAAGCTCTGCTGGTGCCCAGTGCTTATCTGTACCGGTCCAAAAGGAGCAGGATGACTCCTTTAATCTGTGCATCACACGTGCTTCTAACAAAGCACTGGAGGATGGCCTGATGACACTGCATTGCGTGGAAAACAGATGGTGGTGTGACAAGTGTGAGTTGTTGCCTCCTCCCTCCTTGTCTGTGACGGAAGGGCAATTAATCTGGGCCGTTTGGCCTGCTTCATCTCCCAGCTGCCCTGGTGCCCCACTAACCTACACGTTCAAAGAGCTCCTGCTTTGTGTGGCAGGGAGGGAGGGAGGCGGCCACCCTCGGTTTTGGGAGGAATGAGTGATGTCAGCCTGCAGACGGGAGGGGAATGCTCATCGGCAGAGCTCACTGTGGATTGTTGGAAAGTAGGTCACTGCCAGAAGCCGGTGGGCTGGCACAGTGGAAGGCACGTCTCAGAAAAGCAGGAACGGCAGCCAAGGAAGGGGAGCTCTCTCTCTCTCTCTCTCTCTCTTCTGAGCCTGCCCTGTCACTTCACCACATGAATGATGTGCAGCGGCGCTAGTTGCAATTTTGCTTAGATTCTCTTGTAAGTAATTGCTGTACATTGTCACCCATATTATATGACATTGCCCCCATACTGCAGTAAGGGAAGACTGAGGCCGGGAGGTGGCAACTCCTGAAGGGGCTACCGAGGTGAAACTTGGTGGCAAAGGTGAGAGTCAAACCTGGAAAGTCCAGGTTCACAGCTCAGTCTCATAGCCAGCAGAAAATGGCTGATATAATTAGAATGAGAATTTACTGGCAATAGTAAATGATTGGGGATTGGAGCCACACCTGGTCTAGATGAATTAACTAAGATGCTCCATCAGGAAAAGCTGGATTGTACAGCACGCACCCGTGACAAGATTTTGACATCTCTACTTATTGTTGTACATCGATATCTGTATCTCCTGATATATCTACATCAGGGTCCCCAAGGTGGCTTTATGGTGTTAAAAGCCCAGTACCTGCTTCCCCCCCCCCCGTCTCCTCTGCTGCTCCTACTGCCTTAATTTGAAAAGGAAGTTGGAGCTGAAGAGAGGTGCGCTAGAGAGCCTTTAAGGCCATCGCTCTCCTTGTCCTCCACACTTCCTCCTCCCCTCTGTCAAGGAGTAAGGGGCAGCCAGCGCTCTGTGTGGGAAGACCCTGCAAGGGGAATGTGACATTTGGCATGCCGCCTAAAAAGCCCAGGGGTCTTGGGCCTGCCCTGTTACCTCTAGTAGTCCTGTTGCAACTTTAACTCTGGGTTCTAGTGGTTGCGGAAGAAGCCACGTTCCTTCCACCCCACTGTACCCAAGAGGCCTTGCCGCTGACTTGGCCCGCTCCTTATTGGGCTGTGATGTCATAGGAAAGGGACCCGCAGGTCCTATTTTTATGAGTGTGGTTCACCCCACAACAATTATGTTGCGGTTCTTACAGATGGCTGCAAGTCACAGGACCATGTGGGTGTCGCGGGAGCCCACATGGACTCTGCTGTTGGAAGGAAGCACTCTTCTGAATCATCCGTGGTTTCTGCAGAACTTTTCACAGCCTCTCTGGCCTGGAATCACGTTACATTTCTAGGCTTAGAAGCATCTGTTCTCTCTCTCTCTCTCTCTCTCTCTCTCACACACACACACACACACACACATCTCTGGAGCTTGTTTGTGGGTGACAGCAACTGTTACCCTGCACATGCCCAATCTTGTCTGATCTTGGAAGCTAAGCAGGGTCAGGCCTGGTTAGTACTTGGATGGGAGACCGCCTGGGAATACCGGGTGCTGTAGGCTTATACCATAGTCTTTCGAGACTGAAGGTTGCCAGCCATTTGTTTGTGGGTTTAGAATTTTTCAGGCTAAACCTGCACCTGTTACATCTTGTCACCTTTTCCCAAGAAAAGATGAGACAGAAAGCGGGAACAGTGAACTTTTTGAGGCTGGTCCACCACTCTTGTTAATATGCTTTTATCTGTTTTTAAATTATGTTTTTAATCTGTTTTAACCTGTTGTAAGCCGCCTTGAGTCCCTTCGGGGAGAAAGGTGGGGTAAAAATAAAGTTATTATTATTTTATTATTAATGCATCCTTCAGGAGCCATGTATGTGCAGGAATTTGTTTTTGTCTTGATCAGCCCAAAATTGTGATTCACGCAGCCTAAAATCGTGTTTGCCTTTCTTGCAGCTGCATCACACTGCTGGCTCATGATCCACTTGTGAACAAATGAAATCCCCAAATCCTTTTCACATGTAGTACTTACTGCCAAGCCAGGTTTCATCCCTCCTACACCTGTGCATTTGAAAAATTAAAATAAATAAATAAATACATAAATAAATGTTTGCCTCAGTGGAGAATTTTGCTTTTGTCTCTGTTGACTTTCATAAAGTGTTCATTTTGTCAAGAAGTATATCAGTGCCTATGTTTCCAGGTTGAAGTCAAAAAAAAGCGACGCCTTCATTGTGGTAGCTTGAATTAGTAAGACTAATTACGATAATTTCCTCCTTGTCTAACCTTGTGGCAGAAAGTTTTTTTGCAGTTGTCGTTTTCAATCAGTCTAGCTAACCGTCACCGGGTTGCTTTCGCTGCGGGTCTTGCCTCCCTGCTTTTCGTGCGAAGTCCTCTTCTTAATTTGTGCCGTAACAAACTGGAAATAGAGTTGTGCTGGGGCTTATTACATTTTGCCTTAGCCTATCCATCGATTGTGCATTTTTAAAGCTGGCAACGTGATCCGTCATTGTGATTTCTGCAGCCGGCAGCCTGGAGGCCAGAAGAGACCTGAAGAGGGGGAATAATTGAAGTAATTTAATTTATGTTCTGCCGAATTAAGTATATTGTCCCCTTGCAGAATAAAATTGCTGCTGTTTGAGTTCTTATAAGGTGTTACCTTAATTAAACAAGAGAAAAGATGAACAGATCAAGCCTGGGTTTAGTGCTGGAATTTTCTTTCTCAGCTGAACTACAGAACTGTGTCCATAACCATGTTCCATCTCCTGTGGCTAGAATTTAATTTTTATTTATAGTCTTATTTTACTGGGCACTCTTCCTTGGGTCTTATCTCTACTGTGGATTTGTATGAATTCATACTGTTCGGGACCTAGTGTGTGGGTTCAAGGAGGGAAGAGGGCCACCCTGGTACATTGTGCGGTTGTTAGAGCTGATGTGTGATGGCCTCAGAGATGCAGATAGTTCACATCAGTGGTTTCCAAACTTTTTAGCATCTGGACCCGATTTTTAAAATGACACTCTATTGGGACCCACCTAGGTTTACCTGACAAAAAAAAAGAGGTCTAGACAAGAAAAACTTTTTTATTAGTAAATCAAATCAAAACCTTTATTGGCATTAACTAGTTAAAAAAAAAAAGACCCTTAAGCATTTGTCCCCCTGCATTTACACATGTTTGCAAACTGCAGTAGTTGAGCTTTTTGTAGGGCAGTTAGCAGCTACAGTATCTGATTTTTGAATAGCGTTAGAGCCTGAGGCAATTAGTTAGCTGAGCTTTCCATCACCCTTTGGGGACCCACCAAAAATCAGGTTGCGACCCACTAGTGGGTCGTGACCCGCAGTTTGGGAACCACTGGTTCTGTATTATGGAATTTCCCATCATAGCCCGTTCAAAACAAGTACAGGGATCTGGGGAGAACATGGCAAAAATTCCTGGGCACTTTCCCAATGAGAAAACAAAATGAATAGGTTTGAAGAAGTTGCAATGAAATTTAATGACTTCCCTAGAATGGTCTGCCAACCCTTTGAGCACTATGGTCTTTAACATCATCCGGGCTGGGTGGATGGCTTTGTCTCTCGCTCTCTGTGTCTCTGTATGTGTGTCGAGAGCAGCTGTGCTTCGTTCTGAGTCACTTAACTCCATGGTTACTCTCTCTCTCACTTCTCTTTGGGGGTCACTGCCAGGGACGGCGATTAACGGCTGTGTTTGTTTATCCCTGCAGAAGCTCGATGCCAAATCTCTCATCAAGCTGAACTTTGCGAAGAACATCGATGGTGAGTTGGCGCTGATTCTGTATTTTTTTTTCCCCTGCAGGCATTTCTATTTAAAGTTGACAAAATGTGAAGGCTGTGATGGGCACCGATGAGGACACTTGCTCACGAGGCTTGTCATTTCAAGACTGAGGCTCATGGGGTGACAGTTTCCTCCAGCAGGAGCAGATGATGCCCCATGAGCTAAAAAGTCCTGGTGTCTTTATTGTCTTCCCTCCCTTTCCACACTTGGGTTTGGATGCTGATCAGTCACCCTTTTCTCTTTCATGGGAGTACAAACATGTTACTTTGGGTGCCAAAGAGCACACTTCAATGTTCCACAGATTTAAAATATGGCTTGTTGCACCCTTACTTTACCTACTAAGCATTAACACTCAAGCCCTCCCCTCAACCCCATGCTACATTGCTATAGAGCAGTGATTTTCAACCTTTTTCGTCTCATGGTGCACCGACAAGGTACTAAAATTGTCAAGGCACACCATCAGTTTTTGGACAATTGTCAAGGCACACCTTTCTGTTGGTGGGGGGCTCATATCCCCAATGGTCCTATTAATAAATGACCCTCCACCAAACTCCCGCGGCACACCTGGGGACCATTCGCGGCACGCCCGTATGCCATGGCACAGTGGTTGAAAATGGCTGCTGTAGAGTATAGACCACTGGCACAGTGGTAAACTTTTGAAGTGCAGCAACTTGTCATGACACCTCCATAGCCACACCCTGTTAAGGCTATACCACAACAAATCTACATTAAATTGCTTCATTGGAGTGCTGCCACTTATTCCGACTTTATTCCAACAGTGGGTCCTTGGTAGCTACACAGGTTTAATTCCACACCTCCCCCATGGATACCAAAATCCACAGGTGCTGAATCTGTGGGGTCCAGATTTGCGGTGCTACAGTAACTTACCCAGAGGCCATGTTGGGCCATCTAGAGCAGGGGTGTCAAACATAAGGCCCAAGGGCTAAATGTGCCCCCCCCCCGGAAACTTTTTAGCTGGCCCTTGGGATCTCAGCTGCTGAGCAGTGCTGAGGTGTTCCTCCTAAAACAGCGACCCACATGAACATTGGGCTTTCCCATATCTTGAAATATGATCAAGATTTGCATATTTTCTCTTCTGATTTGCAGTTAATGAACTTCTATATGAGAGCAAGGTGCTGATTTCTGGCCATCAGCTGGTTAATGATGTCACTTTCTGCTTAATGACATCACTTCTGGCCCTCAACAGGTGCCCTGAATGCTAACTGGCCCTCTGTATAAAACGAGTTTGACACCCCTGGTCTAGAGGTTGTGCTGTTCTCCCAGCCTCCTTGGAATGCTAGCCTGACTGCAGCCAGAAGTGGCTTCTGGGCATGTCCAGAAGGCTGTCTGAGTCACAGGCTCAGCATGTGTGAATGCTCAAATCTGTGGATAAAGGGGGCCCACTGTACTTACTATATTTCATTTACAGATCTAGCTATTTCATCCCAGTCTCTTGGAGTAGGTTGCAACTGTTTAAAGCAAAATATAAAAAGCAAAAAGTTGCATATAAAAATATCTAAGATAAATATAAAATATATATTAGTGTGCCTATGCGTGTAACACTACTGTCCAATTTAAATCCGACCTATTCACCCCCTTTTCTTTGGACTGTCCCCCTCCCTTGGCCGCCCTGCGAATTATTTTGTCAGACTTACTAATCCAAGCAAAAGAAGGGCTTTCATGTTAGCGAGACTGAACATATTTCCATCTGCAATACACCAAGGGAGATTTTCTAAAACCTCACGTCCAAATAGATGATGTTTATTTTGTTCAGTTGAACCAGATACTCTGGATCACATCCTTCTTTGGTGCACTGCCCATCATAATCTCAGTCCCACTTACTTGACCCTTTTCTTTCTTCTCTTCCTGTTTCCCTTGTTGATCCTTTCCCAATTCTCCTTAGTGATTACTCCCCTTCCATCTCCAATTTGGTGGCAGAATTTTTAGCGGTAGTTTCTAAGGCAAAGGTCAGAAGCTAATACCTTGTAAAGTTGTATTTATTTGTTATGTTATGTTTTGTTATGTTATGTTTATTATTGCTTGTGGACTCCCAATATGCCAATAAAGGTTATTGAAGCGTAGCGTAGCAAAATATAAAAAGCAAAAAGTTGCATATAAAAATAGATAAATATAAAATATATATTAGTGTGCCTATGCATGTTTACTTTGAAGTACGTTCCACTGAATTCAGTAGGACTTACTCCCAACTAAATTTGCATAGAATTGTAGCTTTAATGTTACACGAGCTACATACGGTCTCTAAGGCAACTCTGGAAAGATGATGGCCTAGAGATTGACAAGTGCCCCTAGGCAAATTTCTCAGTTAGCTTCTTGCTGAGCCGGATGCTTTCTTTCAGCAAAGTGACAAAATTTTCAAAGGCAACACCTGAGTGTTGGTGCTCCTGCTGTAAGAGTGCTTCTGGAGCTCTGCTTCCCTTTGTGTCCATGCTAAAAATAGTCTTCTCCACTGGCTGTATTCGTTTACTCAGATGATTTATGTCCTGCCTTTCTAGTTCATTTACTCTACCCTCCCCATGGGTAAACTTGTGTTCCCCTTGGGTTTGGCAATTTGGATGCTCTACCAAAGTTCAAGGGGAGGGAGTCATCTGGACAGTCTTTTCTCAGCGTGCCAAAGCTGGGAAGGGAAACAGCAGCTAACACGCCAGCCTGAAGATGCAGTGGCAGAATGGGTCACTGTGTTGTGGTCTGCTCTTGCTGACCTCCACACTTGCCCACAAATGCGTTTCCTCAGAGGTGTGTAGTGCTTTGGCCCACGACCAACCTCTGTTGCTCACCTTTGCTCCCAGATTTAGCTTTTTGGGATCTGGATGAAGCAACTAGGAATGTTGAGGTTTAGCCTGGGGGTTCTGTGGTTAAATCAAGGCTGTGATTACTAGAGTGCTGTCTCTTATTAAGACCTGCCGCTCAATGGTATTCTTAGGTATGCACAACCTTGCAAATTATGCCTGCTGAGGTCTTGTCCCTCTCTCTGTGTACTTTTTCCTTTATGAACCAAACCATAACTAGGAAGCACAGTCTGAAATAAGCAGAAATGGCTTTAAATCACACCTCAGGCATACCAGTGTACTGATCAAGCAGGGTGTTCATAATTCACCGCCTTCTTTGCTTTCTGCCCAGCCGGTCTGTCAGTTTCCCTTTAATCCAGCAGCTTGATCTCTGTGTTTGCCGTAACCACATTTAATATTTATCTTGGTCCACCAGACAATTTGCAACTCGGTTTCATCCAAAGCTCAGTAATTTATTGCAAAGCGCACGATCAGATTTAAAAGGCTCAAGGCTCACCTACACGGAATACAAAATACTCTTCGGCCTTATAGCAGGATTCTGAGGCTCTTACAAATGGCACCTTCTCCAGTTAGGCATGTAGAACTTCTGGTATGCAGGTATGAAAGGACCAGCAAACTAACTAACCCATCAGATCAGTGGTTTTTCAACCAGTGTGCTGTGGGACATTGGTGTTCTTCGGGAGTTTGAGGCATAGCAGTTGAAAATAGCCGAAAAACGCGTCCGGGTTCTGTGGCTCTGTTTCTAGAGCAACTATCTATAGCAGCAGTTTCCAAACTGTGGGCCCATGCATCTGGAAAAGACCCCATTGTGTGTGTTGCTTACGATTCTTCTTTGCAGCCTCTTTCAAGTCAGTCTGCTCAGAAATTCATCCTAGGCAGCTGTTTCTGCTACTGGTCACCCCAGCAGGCTGTGCACCCTTATCTACAAGTGGAAGCTTCTGCCCAGCGCAAGTTTCTGACTAGACCTACTCTACCGCCTCTTATCTTTTGAGCTGAACGGTAAGCATCACACACAACAGGGAAGGCTTTTTCCTAGATGCTGGATCTGTCCCACGGGCCGCAGTTTGGCACCCACCGGTCTATGGTAATGAATTGTCTGTTCCCCTTCCTCTGCCGGCTCTGACTTAGAAACAGGTGCCCTAGAAACAGAGCTGCAGAACCAGGAAGAGTCTCCCAGAAGCCAAGAGTAACATCACAAGAGGCAAAGACCATATAGGATAGTGTGTGTTGCAAAGAAAAACATTGCAAATGTTTTACAGTTCTTTTCTGACTCCTTTTGTTCCTCTGCCCTAGGAAAATACCACTGTCCAGTGCTCTTCACTGTATTCACCAATAATTCCCACATTGTGGCCATCAAGCAAACAGGAAATGTGTTTGCATATGAAGTGAGTTCTTCCTCATTCCTCCACTGAATGTCACTATAAAGTCTTTGCCATCCTTCAGCTATATCTGTTTTGGGACAGTCTGTGAGCAGATGATACTGTTAAGCGTGCAAGCAGCTGCTGTGTACAGAGAGTGGCTCCACAGATGGGATCTGGAGGTGGGGAGAACACATGCTGGGGGCCCGTGTCCACCCAAGGCCCCGTGTTTGTGCCTGACTGTCTCTTGAGTCACACCTGCAGACCATCAGTAGTGCATCAGCGTCACACCAATGAATTGAAAATGGCTGCGTTGAGTGTACGCTGCCCCCAGTGTTCTGCACTACTGCCCAGTAAACCAGGGTCCGTGGAGATGCTTATGGGGAAGTTGTGGGGCAATTGCGGGGAGCATTGGCAAACCGCCTTCTTCTCCCTCCTCCCCACTGATGTTTTACGGTACCGGGGTGATTGGGCATCCAGAACCAGGACAACCAGGAAGTGTTAAATAGCACTGATAAAAGCGAGCTAGGATGGTCCACTTCTGCTACCTGCTTCACGCCGTTTCCTGGTTTTTCTGGACTGGGCCCCCAGTTGCCTTACTGGGAGACAGTAGGGAGCAGTGGTATCTGGGAGCCATTCTCTTTCCCCCCAGACCTGAGATGGGGTTTGGGGGGGGGGAATTCCTGGGGCCTGGGCCTCCAGGGGTCCTGGGCTATGACAAAACAGACTATGTAGTACAAATCATTTATTGCAAAATGTAGTAAGGGGGGCCTAGTCACGCGTCTTGCCCTGGGCCCAATGCCAGCTCTCAGCAGCCTTGTTCCCCCCCCAATCATTTCACAAATCCTGCTCTTGCTACTTCCTACCATCACCCAATAAACCAGCCAGAGGCCCAGGGTTCAATGGGGAAGCTTACATGGAGGCTGTGAGAAGCAGGGGGCAGCCATGGACAAGATGGAAAAACAACATGGGTCACTGTGATTCACAGTGTCGTGTTGCTCCTTTGGCAGAGTGATCCTTAACAGGAAGAAGAGTAGCTCCCCTTGATGTCATAAGAACATAAGAACAGCCCCACTGGATCAGGCCGTAGGCCCATCTAATCCAGCTTCCTGTATCTCACAAATGCCCCAGGGAGCACACCAGATAACAAGAAACCTCATCCTGGTGCCCTCCCTTGCATCTGGCATTCTGACATAGCCCATTTCTAAAATCAGGAGGTTGCGCATACACATCATGGCTTGTAACCCATAATGGATTTTTCCTCCAGAAACTTGTCTAATCCCCTTTTAAAGGCATCCAGGCCAGATGTCGGGGGAGTATTCTCCCAAATTAGTGTGCTTGGGATTGTAGGCAGGGTATGGCTGACATAGGGCAGTTGTGTCCGAGGCAGTGGGTGACTGAAGTGCTGTGAAGGAGATGTAATGTCTCATTCTTCCTTGTACCTACAAGAGCCAAGGTGTCTGGCTCTTTTCTTCCTACAGGACTGGAAAAGTTCAGACATTTTTTTAAATTATCCTATTGCATCATTTCTGATTCTTTCAAAATTGTATTTGTTTTAGGCAGTTGAGCAACTGAACATAAAAACGAAAAGCTATAAGGATCTGTTAACAGATGAGCCTTTTACCAGACAGGATATTATCACGCTACAGGTAGGTTCTGTCTGCCTTCATTTCTGACGCTTTGGTTTCCCTGTTCTCCGTAATCGTGGTCCTTATGACACTCCAGTAACAAGGATGTCAGTTGCTGGACTTATCAACCAGCTGACACCACCTGAATGTCCGCACTGTTGTCCCCCTCTTGGGTTGTATCCCAAGTAAATTAGTCAGGGCTTGGTACCATTGAAATCCGTTAGGCCAATTGTAGAGATACTCCCCATTTATGGTAGTGTTGGGTTCCAGGGGTTTGTTGGCAAGTGAAGTAGTGCTGCTGTCTCCATTGCTGTAGTTGCACACTCAGGAAGCTGTCAGTTTTGTATATTTCATTTCAGAGCCTCAGGAATGCTCCTGAGCAGCTTTGATACCCAGCAGAAAGTGTTATTTGTAAGTTGAACCTTCTTAAGTATGAGACCTTCCTCACTGGAACCCATGACTTGTCTCCAAAGAGTCTCTTCCACACGAGGAAGGCACTTCCGTTTGCACTAATGGGGGAATTGTTCACCCATTTCCCCTTAATTCTGCAGCCTTCTGTCGTCCATGTGGTTCTGTTCTGGGGTGGGAACCCCCTTCCTCCCCAGTGGATTTTCAGCAGGCACAAGGGGCTGCTGTGCTGATGAGATGGCAGGGGACATTTATTGATTTATATCCCACCTTTGTGCCCCAAAGGAAAAGTTTGCTTTTTGTAAGCTGCAAGGGCAAGTGGTAACAGCATCTTGTAGGATTTTACCAGTGGTGGCAAGCGCATGGTTTAGGTAACTGCGACTCCCTTGCACGTGTTGCATTGGGACTGCTAGTATGTTGGTAGATTGTTTTGCCTCCATAATTAAGGGGGCTGCACATGCTTGGCGCTGAGTTCCGGAGGAGATGCTGGGGGAAAACCTTGGACTGGGCCCCCAGTAGTACAGACACCCTCTTCCTGTAGTACTTAGCATAGCTGAAGAGGAAGCCTGTGGGATGTTTTGCAGATGCAGTGGATGCTGCCCAACACTGCCCACAAAGCCTCCTCTTTGGGTCTTGTCTCACCAAATGATAGCGGACAGAGACATTGTCAGGTGCTCATCTTGGCATCATTTGAAATGTTCCGTGCCCCATCTTTCTGACACATAGAGGTGGGACGTGGGACTTTAAAATGGCGCAATGTCTGGGAGAAGCATTTGGACTCAGCAGTACCTGGTAGTTCGGGGCCCATTTGGGAGGCTTCCACATCACCCAGATGCCACAAAAACCAACATGTGGAACTGCAACTCGTGTGCAGTGGTGTTTTGTTTTCTTAATTTCCTTTTGGGGCTTGCGGCTGCTGGAGCCCACGTCTCCAAATGCAATGTGTTTGAACCTGGTGGGTTTCATTTCCCAAATCTGCTTTTTTAAGCTTTTGCGGGGTGGTATTTGTGTGTCCCCCAAGGGATCTCAACAAGTGTTTTTAAAAAGTTGCTGAACAGAGAGAGAGAGAAATGTGTTTGTGCCATCAGTATGGAAAACGGAATATTTTCTTCAAAATGTTCAAAAAATCCATTCTGATTTAATATATTATTGCTAAAAGCTTTACTGGAGAGAGGAGATAATCTTTTTTTTTATTGTAGGAACCTGGGTGAACGAGCTCAATACACACAGATGTCTTGGCCTGTTTGCCTTAACCTAATGTTCCCAAACTTTTTAGAGACTGTGGTGCCCTACTAGCAGAGACTCTACTGCCCAGACATAAGGTTTTCCTTTAATGTCACATATTTGCAACAAAACAAAACAGAAAACTACAAAAATGTCCCCTTTTGGAGCAAATGGCAACTATAGGGATTGATGACCTGGTGACCCATTAGCAGACCTCCCATTGATGGAATGGGGCAAATGCCCCAGACTTAGAACATAAGAACAGCCCCACTGGATCGGGCCATAGGCCCATCTAGTCCAGCTTGCTGTCTCACAGCGGCCCACCAAATGCCCCAGGGAGCACACCAGATAACGAGAGACCTCATCCTGGTGCCCTCCCTTGCACCTGGCATTCTGACATAGCCCATTTCTAAAATCAGGAGGTTGCACATGCACCAGAATGAGGTCTCTGGTGTGAGAAGTGGGATGCTGAAGAAGACTGACCTTTGGTCTGACGCACCAAGGCTGCTTGCAAGTTTAGATTCTTGGTTACCTTTGTGAAACTGCACAACTAGCTTTTTATTTAGCCATGCGTATTAGAATCAGATCCTATAGTCACTTGGCATCTGTTGCCCTCCTTTGCTGGGAGTGGCATTACTGGCACTCATACAGTCTCCCACTGAACTCTTTTCAAACCTTTAAAGCAGTGTTTCTCAAACTGTGGGTCAGGACCCACTAGATGGGTCGCGAGACAATTTCAGGTGGCTCCCCAGTCATTTCAATATTTTATTTTTAATATATTAGACTTGATATGTGACTGCATTTGGGGAAATGTTATAGACCTGTACTTTTAACAAACTACTATGTATATTCTTTGAACAATGATAGTAAAGGAAACTTACTCCTGGGTAAGTGTGGGTATGATTGCAGCCTAGGATTGTTAAAAATTTTCCTGCTTGATGATGTCACTTCCGGTCATGACATCACTTCTGGTGGGTCCCGACAGATTCTTATTCTGTTCCGGTGGGTCCCGGTGCTAAATGTGTGAGAACCACTGCTTTAAAGGCTTTCCCACTAAGGAAGGCAATTATTCTGTTTTGTTTGTTGGTACATTTAGTCAACCCCCTGCCCCTGTTTTGCCTGGTTTATTTCACCTTCATTGGCCTATTTATCCACATATGCATTATTAACACTGATGCTCTGGTGACATGTGGACCCCTGCACAATCAGAACGTTTACATCTTGAACAATAGCTCGTGTGAATGCACTGCACAGACTGGTAGCAGGAAAAGGATAGGGGGATCACGAGAGCGCACAGTATTTATCTGATAATTCAGCATAATGAACAAGATTCAGTTTATTGAGGGGAATTAATTCAATAGAGGGGAAGGAAATGGCATACAAAGTTTACAGCTGTGAATGTTACACAGAGCTGTAGAGAATGCTGATGCATAAAGAAGACTGATCCAAACACTTAACTGCTAATGATTGTAAAGCTGAATTCCCAGTGAAAATAAAACATGGCTGGGACCCTGTAAAGACTAAGCGACTGGAGAAGCGTAAACAGCTAATGGGCGAGTAAAACTTAACAGTTGATGCAAGGTGTCGATGGCGGGCCAAGAGGGAGAAAGGAGTCAACTGAGAATGCTGAGAGAGGGACAGAGGGGAAGATCTAGGGAGATAGCCGACTGGGAATGCAAGTCAGGAGGGAAAACGAAAGGAAGATTGGGTGTACTTGGGCAGTGGGGATGTACCTCTTGTGATAGCTGCCTTCTTCCCATGAAATGAACTTCCTGGTGGTCCACTCTTGTCTGGCACCAGCTGAGTGCATGGGTGGTGAAAACTGTGGAGCATGGCTAGGCATCAGTTGTGCCTCTGTTGAGGTGCCTTTTCCTTTGGTTTGACACCCCTGCTCAGGCCTGCAGTGGGGGAGGCAGTGCCAAGACTCTGCCGGGTGAGCGAAGGAAACCGGATCGAGGTGCACCAAGGTTCTCTTCGGAGCTTGGGCTCAGTGAAGGAGAGATGAAAAGGAGCGTAAGGACAGTGCTTTAGCAGGGCAGCTGAGGATCGAGAGAGGGAGAAAAGAGGACCAGGGAGTGAATGGAGTCCACCCATCTGGAATGGGGGGGGGGTGTCTTTGTTTTCAAGGGGGCTAGAGACTGCCTGGCATGAAAGGATGACTCTGTATTGCAAGGAAGCAAACAAAGGAAGTGAATGTATATTCTCTTCTCTTTGGTTTAGGCTGCAGTCCATACAGGCTATCTTGAGAAGAGGTCCCATCAATTTCACTGAGACTTGCTTCTGAATAGACATGTGCAGGATTGTGCTGTTACATTCCCTACTTAAGACTGTTGATGAAATTGTATGGTTGGAATTCCCGGGGCCAACTTGTCCCATTTTCCCAAAATAATTTGTGCTTCGCGTTGATGGTTTACCCTGTTCGTGTGCCATCTTGTTGGTTTGCTAGCTTGCCCAATATAAGATGAACACAGACTTAGATAACTCTAAGACACAGGGCGCAATCCTAACCAACTTTCCAGCACTGACTTAGCCGCAATGCAGCCCCCAAGGTAAGGTAACGAACATGCCCTTAGCTTGAGGAGGCCCCCTTGACTACCTCCCCACTGCAGGATGCAGCGCACGCCACATTGGCACAGCTATGTCAGTGCTGGAAAGTTGGTTAGGATTGCGCCCATATTCATGCAGGAGTGGTCTGTTTGTGGTTATGGGTGGGTTGACCAGGCAGAAGTCCCTACCCAATCAAACCAGTGGCAGTGGTTGCACTGAGTGCATTATGGCAGGTGGCATCAATGGGGGGGGGAGAGTGGCTCAGTGCAGGGCTTTTCTGCCACAGGTGTCCCAGTGCTGAATGGCAGCACCAGAAAGTTTGGGGGGGTGGGAAAGAAAAGGGTCTCTGCGGGAAGAGAAGTCCCAACCAACTTCCGACCCCGTCTTTTTTTCCCCAAGCTCAGAGGCTGGTTTTGCCATCTTCCCAAATGCCTGCTCTGTTTTTGTTTTTCCTATTCTGAGTTTTCCCCTGGGGGCTGGGGATAAGAATAGGCCCTCAGTTTGGCTGTACTTGTCGTAAGAGGCGACTAAACAGCCACCGGGTAGATGGGGCTCGTCAGCCTGGGAAGGCAGCTCATCTGAGAGAAAGAAAACTCTGATCCCAAACCTCCACTGCCTTGTGGCTACATCCAGTTATGGAAAAGGCTTCAGGAGTCAACCTCGAGGCAAAATCCGGAGCCGGAGTCCCTGAGGCAGTTCATGGCTGAACACAGTCATGTTCTGGCAACTCCTGCGACGCCGCTGGAACCAACTGTATTGGCCTCTGCCTTTCCATTGGACCATTTCAGAGACGTGGAGAGGGGGGATTTGCTGCATGGGTAACAGCCTATCCTCCATACCTACTTTACCCAGACTTCGCGTACTGGAGAGGACACTCTGTTCCAGAACCACCATTCAGAGCGTGACACCATAGTCTTCCGAGACTGAAGGATGCCAACAAGATTCTGAGTTAGGAAAACTTACTTTCTTCTGTTGAATATTATGGCTGAGTTTGCCTCCCAGTTCTTTTTCCCCTGCTACCGCAAGAACTGGGAGGCAAACTCGGCCATAACAAAGAAGTGTCTTTAAAATGGAAGAGAACAGAAAAGGAAAGGGAGGTAGAGGATTTGTCATTTGGGTGCACGAACCCTCCGGTTGGCTCCATAAATTTCTCCTGGTTTTACTGCCAACAATAAAATCAAGATTTATTCACTAGCGGAAGCAAACAATTTCAGGGATGAATGAAAGGCATAATTATATCATTTAATGAGAGATGGAGTTATTGGCTCTCCGTAGTGAGTTGGTGGTGATGGAATATTGGAAGGTTTCTTATCTGAAGCCACAATGCTGCATTCATTGGGGGCTACACAATCTACATTCGTATTAAACAGCTCTCTCCGTGCGACTTTTGGATGGAGCCATTGTGTGTTCTTTCTGCTTCGGCATGAGATTTTTATGCCTCAAAAAAAAAATTATATTTCATTTTGGAGCAATCTTGCTTCAAGTTTCATCATGTTGATTTTTCCCCCCAGAATGACAAGTGACTGGTTTTTAAGAGACTGCTTGTTCTGGAAAGACAAAAAAGTATTAAATAAGTGTGCAAAGTCGTTTGCATCTGGGTGTTCCCTGTATAGCAACCTTGTACACTGAGTCAGTAGTAATATTCCCATTTTGCAGATGGGGAAGACTGATTCTGAGAAGGAGCAGCTGGCGGAAGGCCATTTAATAGATTCATGGTAGAAGTGAGATCTGAACTGGGAGAGTCTCCCAGTTTGCAACCGGATCTTTTAGTCGCTGTGCTGTACAAGGTGCACAGCACCTTAAGTTATAAGAGCATAAGAACAGCCCCGCTGGATCAGGCCATAGGCCCATCCAGTCCAGCTTCCTGTATCTCACAGCAGCCCACCAAATGCCCCAGGGAGCACACCAGATAACAAGAGACCTGCAAGGCCTCCTGGGAATTGTAGTTAAGAACATAAGAACAGCCCCACTGGATCAGGCCATAGGCCCATCCAGTCCAGCTTCCTGTATCTCACAGCGGCCCACCAAATGCCCCAGGGAGCACACCAGATAACAAGAGACCTGCATCTTGGTGCCCTCCCTTGCATCTGGCATTCTGACATAGCCCATTTCTAAGTTGTTGAAAAATACTTGAATGAAATCTGCCTGTTTACTCCCCAGAGTTTGAAGCAGGGCATTCATTCAGTGGTGTCAACAAGGGGGGCGCGGATTGCGCAGGGGTGCAACACCACTACTGGCCAAAAATTTTTGAAACCTGGAACTTTCAAATAATACCATCATGTTATATATCAATCGATGCGTAATTTCATGCAGAATGTAATGAAACATAGTGCGTTGAAATATCTCTCTTCTATCAAAAGTTATAGCTAAAAACCAGTGGGGGTGGGTCAATGGTACATCACCACACCCACCTCCCAGGGTGTTGCCCCACATGCTGGGAGAAGGTCCATCATAGGGGTCACGCGCTGGCCTCTCACAATGGGTGGCACACACCCTAGTGATGCCACTGCATACATTATTTCCCTTGGGATTACTATCTTCCCTATGATTACTATCTTGGCCTCTGAGCGTCCCACTTGGAGGCAGGCTGCGCAGCATGGCCTCTCCCAGTTTGAAGAGACACTTGGCCAATAGACTGAGGCAGAGAGGCAAAGAAGGAAGGCTCATAGCCAGGGAGACAGACCAGGGACACACTACACTTGCTCCCAGTGTGGTAGCGATTGTCACTCCTGAATCGACCTTTTCAGCCACACTAGATGCTGTTCCAGGACCACCATTCAGAGCGCAATACCATAGGCTTCCGAGACTGAAGGTTACCAACTAACTAACTCTTCCTGAATTCCTGTCTTGGTTTCAGCTCTTGATGCTGAGCAAGCCATGGCTAGCTGGAACCGTTAATCTGAAACCCTCTGATTTATTTATTTATTTATTGGATTTGTATTCCGCCTTTCTCCCCGAAGGGCACCCAAGGTGGCTAACAATCAAATTAAAAATTTGAATTTGATTTGAATCTTGCTTCTGCAGTGAACTCACTAGTTGAGTTTCTAGGTGAACTCACTAGGTGAGTTTCTTTACTCAGCATGTGGTTGGTCTGTGGAACTCCTTGCCACAGGATGTGGTGCTGGCATCTAGCCTAGACACCTTTAAAAGGGGATTGGACAAGTTTCTGGAGGAAAAATCCATTATGGGGTACAAGCCATGATGTGCATGTGCAACCTCCTGATTTTAGAAATGGGTTATGTCAGAATGCCAGATGCAAGGGAGGGCACCAGGATGAGGTCTCTTGTTATCTGGTGTGCTCCCTGGAGCATTTGGTGGGCCGCTGTGAGATACAGGAAGCTGGACTAGATGGGCCTTTGGCCTGATCCAGTGGGGCTGTTCTTATGTTCTTAAACTACAATTCCCAGGAGGCCTTGCAGGTCGTCTTGTTGTCTGGTGTGTTCCCTGGGGCATTTGGTGGGCTGCTGTGAGATACAGGAAGCTGGACTAGATGGGTCTATGGCCTGATCCAGTGGGGCTGTTCTTATGTTCTTAGGTGGCCATCAGCAAGCTAAGTAATGTTGTCGAAAGGGAGACCATCTTTAAAAGCAGTTCTGAACTACTCCATATATGTCTGAACTTCAAGTTAGCTTGGACCCCTTTCCCCCCAGTTCAACTTGCCCGTTTAAAATGGTTAACATTTACAAACCACTGCACTCAGGTTTGTTCTCTCTCTCTCTCGCTCTCTGTCTAGGATCCAACTAATTTGGACAAATTTAATGTCTCCAGCTTTTTCCATGTAAAGAACAACTTGAAATTGACTGATCCAGGTAAGACGGATGAAAGCCTAATAACCTAATGAAAAGCAAATTAACCAAATATCAGCAGAAGCAGCATCCTTTGTCTGTCTAACCCTGGGGTGTCAAACATAAGGCCCGGGGGGACCAGATGCAGCCTGAGAAAGCTCTTTATCCGACTCTCAGCCTCTCCTAGCAAAACCATCAGCTGCTCTCAGCTGCTAAGTTGTAGTGAGGTGTCACTGCTGAAAGGGCAGCCCACATGATAATTGGGCTGCCTCATATCTTGAAAGTAGGATCAAGACTTGCCTATTTTTCTCTTTTGTTTGTAGCTAATGAATTCCTAGGTGAGCAAAACTGCTTTTATGTCATGACCTGCTTAATGACATCACTTCCAGCCTTCAGCAGGCATCATGAAAGCCATATGGCCCTCTATATGAAATGTGTTTCACACCCCTGGTCTAACCAATCGATCA
This sequence comes from Tiliqua scincoides, assembly GCF_035046505.1. Lineage (NCBI taxonomy): Eukaryota > Metazoa > Chordata > Lepidosauria > Squamata > Scincidae > Tiliqua > Tiliqua scincoides. The sequence goes on from NC_089834.1 coordinate 8,250,660, forward strand.
TTTGGAGCAACTTAAATGTGGCGAAGCAGTGAGCAAGATTTTGGACTGATCAGATTTCTTCTTCAGCCTGGATGTTACACAGAATGCATAAATTCTGTTAAATTAGTTTTGGTTGTTGCTGAGTAAATAGAAATTGGAGGATTAATGTGAAATATAAAGAGGTTTGCTTTGAAGGTCTGGCATGAGATGTTATGACGTTTTTGGTGTTTTGGTTAACATGCCACGTTCCACGGTCCCAGGTTCAGTCTCTGGCAAGGAGGGCAGAGGCGCATTTCTGATTCAAATGTTTAAGAGCTGCTGCCAGTCTGGGTTGACAGTTTTGAGCTAGATGGGTCGATGGGCTGACTCAGTATGAGTCTGATGCTGCTATGACTGTCTGCTGGGATGAAAAGGGACGGTTGCCCTTCTTATGTTAAATGTTAAAGATCCAACACTTTTTAAAAATTTTGTCCAGGTAGCAAAGGAGAAATATCTCCCTTAGACATCACTTACTACTTTGTCTGTTACACACATGCACTCTTTCCACTGTTTCAGTTGTCCACGGCTCACAACTTCACACTCATGATCTTTGTTTGCCCTCCTGTCACTGTGTCCTGTGCTGTACTGCCTGTCTCCTAGAGCAGAGGTCTCCAAATCCTGGCCCAGGGGCCAGATGCGGCCCGCGAAGTGCCTCTATCTGGCCCGTGACCCCTGAGAGACTCTGCCCCAGTTGACCAAATACAACCAGAGTTGTGCTTGTGGGATGGGGCAGTGGGAGTCCATTTAAGTGTGTGGTTTATTTCTTGGGCTGTGTTGGTGTTTGGAGAAATCCTGGACATTTGAACCCATTTATTCATTCATTTCAGTCATTCATCTAAGTTCCATCTCTAATGTATATATTTAAATTTTATATTTAATTTTTTTTTCCGGCCCTCAACACCGTGCCAGATGTTTGATGCAGCCCTTCGGCCGAAAGGTTTAGAGACCCTTGTAGGGATAGTGGTTGCAGTTGTCCAAACAGCTTCCTCTTTGTGCCTGTTTGATTGCGCTGGCCCTTGTTAGCTAACAAGCAAACGTGAACAGGAAGTGGTTTGGAGGGCAAGCACTAACAGGCGGTCATGAAGAGGAAGCAGTTTGGAGGGCTTGTGCAGAGCAAAATTGTATCTGCAGTAGCAGCAGAAACATCCCCCACGAATACAGGGGGACAAATGTATATTTATTGTGTTTTTTTTTGGCGCTGCCGCTGTTTCTTTAGGAGCAAAAAAAATACATGCCTTTTTATTTAGCAGTGATAGTCAGAGAGGGGACAAGACACCTTGGATCCAAGAGCCCGTTATGTAAAGGTATCCTTCTATTGCTTTGCAGATGAGGAAAAAGCAAAATCAGACCCAACTTATTACCTGAAAGCGACCAATGTCGAGACGCGGGAGACATTATCAGAACTGTACAAGGAGTTCAAAGGGGACGAAGTTCTGGCAGCCACCATGAAGGCTCCTGAGAAGAAGAAAGTGGATAAGCTGAATGCAGTAAGTTGATTTTGTTGATCAAAGGGCCAGTTCGGACTGGGTGTCGAGCACCGTGAAAAGGACTTTCCGCTTAGAAAAGGGACGCTGAATGGACTGTCAGCAGGGAACCAGCCCGACTAATCATGGTTTTCCAAAAGCTTTTGATCGGTGAGGCTTTGGCCCGCGGTTTGTTGGTAGGTGTGCTGTCAGGATGTGCAGTGTATGCTAGAAAAGACCCAGATAAAAAAAATAGCCAAAGTGGGCGGATAGTTCAGGCCCGTCCTCATGAAAAGGCAGAGGGCAAAGCAGGGAGGATTGAATGAGCAGAGGAGATTGGCAGCCCCTCTTTCTACTGCCACCGTTTCCGCCTTTTCAAATGGCTAGGGAGAGGAGGGTGGGGGCGGGATGGTGGGGGGAAGGAGTGCCACTTAAGTGTGTCCATTTAGAACAGTGATGCGCTTTTTAATCATGCTCACATTTAATGACTTTATTTAGCGCGTATTTATGCTAAAAGATATATATTGGGGGTGGCCAAACTTGGCTAATATAAGAGCCACATATGATAAATTTTAAGTCTGAGAGTCGCAATACTTAAGAAGCATTTGAATTGTTAAATATTTACTCACCGTGAACATTAAATTTAGGTGTTTTCAGTGGACTCTCAGATTATATATGGTAAATAGTCATAAAGCTTGAAAAATTTATTTACCTTTTATTATTAATTGTGATGCAGAAAAGAGCTCGGCCAACATATTTCTGCCAGCCGCACGTTATGCATCGAAGAGTTGCATAATGTGGCTCACAAGCTGCTTAGCCACCCCTGATATATATTAATATCTTTGAGGATATTTGTATTAAATATTGTTTTAAAATTTCAAATCGTTTTACAAAACGTTAGCTTGTGGTTTTTATTGCTGATACGATTTATGTTGTGAACTGAGTATTTTAAGTAGGAAAGTTGGATAGAGAGACCTTTAAACAAATGAATAAATATCTTTTTTTTTGTTGTTGTTCTTGTGAAACAGGCCCACTATTCCACGGGCAGGGTGAGTGCGTCCTTCACCTCCACCGCCATGACTCCTGAAACCATGCATGAAGCAGGTACAGTCAGTTCCTCTCCTGGGCTATGATAAAAGAATCACACAGAAGGGTACATTTGTGGGTGATATGAACAAAAAGCTCTTTGAGAGCTTTATGAGAATATCAAAGCTGAAGGGAAGATGATAAAGAGAAGAGACGGGCTTGTTTGAAATGAGTGGGGGGTGGGAAGATGGGGGGAGAGAGAAGGAAGAAGAGTGGACCATTATGCATTAACAGGCAAAGAGGGGGACCTGAGCAAGGTAAAAGAATCAGAGTAAGGACATGCAATAAAACAGTATTAACATAACACTGAGAAACGCACCCGGAATTATAGAAACATTCAGTGTTGATTATTTAGAGCAGAGGTCTTCAACTTTTTTTTTTTTTGTTCCACGACCCCAGTACATAAATAATGAGACTGGGGATCCCACTGTCGATCCTGGCCCCCTCCCGGGACCCTCTCTACCCACCCCCACTGTGGCCCACTCCCCATCCCCATAATGCTCTCCTAGCCCTGTTCACTGTAGCCAAATATTCTTATTAGAGTGAACAGAAAAAAGTTACCGTGAAGCCTGGCATTAGTGAAAGCTATTTTAGCACAATTATTATTATTATTATTATTATTATTATTAACAGTATTTATATACCGCTTTTCAACTAAAGTTCACAAAGCGGTTTACAGAGAAAAAAATCAAATAACTAAATGGCTCCCTGTCCCAAAAGGGCTCACAATCTAAAAAGATGCAAATGAATACCAGCAGACAACCAGTAGAACAGACAGTGCTGGGGTGAGGTGGGCCAGTTACTCTCCCCCTGCTAAAAAAAGGAGCACCCACTTGAAAAAGTGCTTCTTACCCAATTAGCAGGGGTTAGACACAATTAACTAAGAACAATTGCTAAGAACTTGAGCAGGGTTGGGACACAATCTCCTGTTATCTGAAGGGGTACATTAGATTCCTCCCCCTTGACCTGAAGGTGCTCAAGTCCAGAGGTCTTTAGCGTTATTCCCTATGGAATTCCCTTCCCCTTGACTTAAGAACTGCTCCTTCTCTTGTAACTTTCCGGCGAGGCCTGAAGACCCTTCTGTTTAGACAAGCCTTCTTCCTGGCCTTTTTAACATCTTTTAACATCTCTTAACATTTTTTTTAAACATCTGTTCCCAGGCCTGATCCTTTTCTAATTTGCTGCCCTATGATCTTATCTGACTACTGTTTTTATGATATGTTATGTTTTTATCTGCTTTTAAATTATGTTTTTAACTGTTTTAACCTTGTTTTGTAAGCCGCCTTGAGTCCCTTCGGGGAGAAAGGCGGGGTAAAAATAAAGTATGATGATGATGATGATGATGATGATGATATTCCCATAGTTGCTGTGAAGCCACAAGTGAGGCTTTGCAACCTCATGGGGGTCCTGACCCCAAGGTTGAAGAACACTGATTTAGAGGGACATTTTGTGATATGCTCACCTGAATTGCCGCAGGCAACACCTGCCTCTCCTCCTCCTGCTACCTGAATTGTACGGAAGGAAGGAGAGTGATTGGCTAGAATGTCTGAGCTAAACACTCTAGCCCACTGCTCTCCTCTACTCAATGCTGCCTCTTCCTTTTTGAATCAAGGGAGGAGGAGGAGGAGGAGGAAGGGAGGTGATGGTGGAGGCAGTTAGAATGTGCTGTTGGGTTAAGGGGTGACGCTTGGCCTTGGGCTGACTTTACTTATTATTTCCAAATACACCATGTCAGAAGGAAGCCTGACTTATTTCTTCACTTTGCAAGAGGAGAGTCATACCCCAAAGGGTACCTTTTACTACTTTTTCGACCTGCAAGTTAATTCTCTTGGAATGCTCAGGCTTGAATTGGATCCCCATGGTTAAGGAGAAATTACTATGTTTAGCTGTACCTTGTTACTTGGTGCTTCAAAATCCAAGTAGTGTGGCTAGATCAGAATAATTGTGACTTTTGGAAAAGAAAATGACATGGGACAAAAGTGAAATTATGCTCTGAGCACCAGGAGGACATAAGAAAAGCCCTGTTGGGTCAGGCCTCAAGACTTATCTTGTTCAGCAGTGAGGTGAGGTTAGTTGTCCTTGGGAGTCCCGCAAGAAGGGAGAGAAAGGCATGCTTCTCTCCCTCTTGCCCTTTCTTCCCCTCGTATTCATACTGGTGGTAGCACGTAGTCATCTTGGCTAGTAGCCATTGATACACTTGTCTTCCGTGAACTTGCCCAGTCTCTTGTGAGCTGGAATCAAAGGGACTGGATGTCATTTTTAATGGTTTCTACTCGCTTATGTCAGCAGGCAGCTAGTACAGGACAGCAAAAACAGTTTGAGGAACATTCATTTCTCCTTCTTTTGCCTTGCGGGTAGCGGCCATTGATGACGACGTTGTGCGATATCAGTATGTGAAGAAGAAGAAAGGTTACGTCCGGCTGCACACCAACAAAGGGGACCTCAACCTGGAGTTGCATTGTGACATGGTACGGTACGTTGGCATAACCACTGCAGAGTTCTCAGGTCTCTTTTTTCAGTTCCTTTTTCTCCTGTATTGTTTATTATGATAACAGTCTCCAACCAGGTGTGTCGCAATGTGGTTAACGTAGCCCGGTCAATCAAAATCGGGGAATGAAAGCACGTTTTACTCTGTCCCCAAAGGGTTTTTTTTTACAAAACAAAACACCATGTCCGGGATACACCGGCAAACAGCCACTGGGAAGATGCTGGGCTAGGTAAGGACAATGGTTTGTCAGCCATCCCTGTAGCAGGAAGGGACTGAGTGGTGGAGCCCCTGCTTTCCACATGGAAGGTCCTGAGAGCAATCCCTGGCAGCGTGTCCAGGTAGGTCTGGGGGAAAATCCTGTCTGAAACCTTGGAGAGCTGCAGCCAGAATGTGTTGACAGTGCTGAGCTAGATGGACCTCTGGTCTCTGACTCAGTAGAAGGCCAACTTCCTGTGATCTGCTTAAAAGGGTGCCTCTTTACTCAGCTAGCAGGGGTTATTCTGTTACATGCCAGACACCTTGAGCTACTTTATTGTCGCCTACAAGTATTGGGCCTGGCTTGTGACAATTGCCTAGGTTGTCTTGTCAGTTCAGTAGCTATTGTTTCATTTCAAAATGCCCATTGTAGCAAGAGGGGAGATGAAAGAGGGACTATCTCCTGCCTCCTCCTTCCCTTGACCTAATTGGAGTTGCCAGGGATTGGAGCTGGAGCCATCTGCATGGAAACCCCCACTCCCTGAGGGTATCTCTGGGAAGGAACTTTTAATACAGGCATCCCCTTGTGTCTGTGGGTGATTCATTCCCCCCCCCCCCCTGTTTTGCCAGATTCCAAGGCCAAGCTCTGCCTGGAGAATTATGCCCACTTTAAGCAAATTAGCTCCCTTTCTTTCTCCCAACAAATGACCCTGGTTCTGCCCTGCAGTCCTGCTGGACCCCACCTCCAGGGTAGCTCGCCTGTTCAACCTGCAGAGGTCCTCTCTCCTGCCAGCAGCCTCCCGCCACTACAGCAGACCCTTGGTCTTCAGCAGGTCTTGGGCACAACAGCCACACACCAAACACCAGTGTCTCCAAAGTCCATTCATCAATTTCTCCAGTCTCTCCTCAAGCTTTTCTTCCTTCTCCAACCCACACCCCCTTCCTGCCTCAGGTGGTCCTTATATCCCTGAGGGCCCTATTGCCTTCAAGTGGCTGCAGCTGTGCAGCACACTCTGCTGGATGCCCAGGCCTTACCCTTAAAGGGGCCACTGCTGACACCACATCCTACCTCCTCGCCAGATCTTACCTCCTCGCGATTCCAATACACCCCCCCCCCCGCGGATACTAGAAACCACAGATAAGGTAGAACCCTATATATGTGAGCCCCATGCCCCCATTACCTTCAGTATTGTCTTTACAGTTGCTTTTTGCTTCCTGTTAACGTTCATGTAGTCTTCTCTAGCATTCAGGCTGCCTGCCTGCTTGTCTCCCTATAAGCTTGAAAGCTTTTGGTAAAAGGAAGAGCTGTTTTTGTTTAGTGCGACTGCAAAAAAGATAACAAAGGTAATGGACGCAGGGGGGTGTGGAGGACCATGGATACTGGATTTGCAGATATGGCTGTAATGCTAATTGTTAGCGCCCTCCATGGAGTACCTTTTTCAGCTCCTTAGTGTCAACCGTGGGTTGAAAATTTCCCAGTGCAGCAGTGTGCCCCCCTCTCCCTAAGATCAGCAGCACTTTTGCTTTTTCCTGTGGGAGCATGGCCTACTGTTTTGTGGTGAGACTGTAATAGAACCACCACAACACGGCAAGAGAATGAGATCATGTCCTTGCCGGCACAAAGGAAGCCCTGTGGGTGCTTAAGAGGGGGGTAGAAATGAAGAACTGGCAAGCCTCACTCCCCACTAACATGCTGCTCTGTGGAAGGAGGAAGGGGAGCATTCTTTACTCCTGCGCGTGCCAGAGGGGCATCGGGCAGCATGTTCAGGGTTGATTTGCTGTGCGACGGCTTGGCAGTGTTGTGGCCAGGTGACACGAGCATTTCGGCATCACGTTGTGCAGGGGTGGTTCTCGGGAGGCTCAGTTGTGAGTTAATACTTGTGTATTTTGTTCTCTGATTAACACCGATACGGGGTGATGAAAGCCAGAGGGCGTTGAGGCTGTTGTTTTTCGGAGGAGCACCAGAGACCAGACTGTTTGACTCATCTTACTGAGCTGAATGCTGCAACATAAACTGCACCCTGTGTAGTCTCTTTGGCCATTGCGTTTCAGTCTTTGGGCATTTGGCTCTTCCTGAGTAACTTTTCCAGCATGGCCGCTCATCCCTTGTACGTTGCTGTCAGTGGGGGTCTTAAAGGGCTCTCCATACATGATCAAGAGCTGATGAGTAGTGGAATTGTACACTCTCAGCCCACGGACAGCCCTGCTTAAACACAGGCCATCCGCTTTGTTCCTTTATTTGCACTCCCGGAATCCGGCCAAATTAAAGCAGACTTTTGCTTGCACAGAAAAGCCATGCAGTGTTTGGGGGTACATGGGAACTGTTCATGGGCTCATAGAAATAAGGCAGTTGAGAAAGGATGTGAAGAAATGCACGGTTGAGCCAGTGAACATGTGAAGCAGAGAAGGGCAGTGTCTGTTGATGCTGTCCCAACCCGGTGAAAGAATGAGCGTGGCCTGGCCCCACTCATCGCAATCATAATTTCACAGTGGGCTTGCAATCCGGTGATGCCCATGGGTAAACAATGGCATGTTCTGGAAAGGGGGGGGGTCCAAACTGTTAAACCCCTTTATAGTTGACACTGGAGCAAAATACTGGTTATATGCACATCTCGAAGCTCAAAGAAGCCTCAACCTGGGTTTGGCGGGCAATGTATTTTCCTTTTTGTTTTGATCCATTCATTCTGCTGCTGATTTGGCAGTCGGTTATTTTACATTTCTCAAAGGTGCCAAGGTGACACTCACGTATCAGGGTGTCTCAAAACACATTAAAAACTGGGCGAACCACATTTAACTGAAGGTTTGCAGCAAGGCCATTTAATAGGGGGAGGTGTCTCTGGTGACCATGAGCAGATCCTCATGTACAGTTGTGAAGCATACCTCCTAAGTAGGCAGGGCATATGGAAATCCTTGCCTCTTCCAGTCCATTAATCCATTGGAATGGGTGGTTCTAATGAATGGTGTCAAAGGGCAGTCCTACATTTATAAATACTATTTTTGGTCAGAGAGAGAAAATTGCTCTGCAGTCATTCAAAGGATGACCAAAACCCTATTGGTGAAATAAAAGTGAGGAAGGTAGAAGCCAGCTAGTTCTTCCCTCTCCCCCCAGCTCAGCTCTTTGGAGGGAAATATCCTTTTTCCTGTGACAGTTTTGGAGGGGGATCTTGTATCTTCTCCCATCTTTCTCACTTCATACAGCACCCTTCGGTAGCCTTAGATAAACCACTCCCTCTCAGCCTCAGTCTTCCCCATCTGCAATATGGGGATAATATGTGGTTCACCATATGGAGTTGTTTAGATTGCATCACGAATACATGAGAAGTGCTTTGTACACTCAGATGCTATACAAATGCCAAGTATTTTTTTTATTAATGGTTTGTGTTTGTGGCCTGTGTTCTTGCTTCTGAAGTTTGCTGATAACATACTATCAAGCAAGGTGATTTTTTGTTTTGTTAGTGGAAGTAAAGCTGAACTTCCAAGCAATGGATAGTTAGTTAGGTCATGAAGAAATGAAACTGTTCTTTCTTCACTCACTGCAGGAACGAAATTGGCTTGTGTTACTGATGGAGCAAAATGTTCTTGGTGCGTGTGTGTTTTTTAAACTGTGTTTCATCCTAGTAATGTTGCTAAGAGACGGCTTACCTGCCGGAGTGTATGCGCCTGGCACGGTGTGTGCAGTGGCCATGGGAACCAGTTGATAGCTTGAAAGGAGACCTTTCCAGTTAGAGAAGGAAAAATGCAGGAAAATGGTGGCCCTCCTTTGCTAAGCTGCAGTCCAGAGATGATTTCCAAAGCAGAGAAGTTCTTGTTGCCCTTGCCAACATTCTGTTGTAAGTTTAGAGGAGGTTAGGGTGGGGTTGTGTCTCCTTCCAGGCACGTCTCATCAAACCAATTTCATTTTTAGTTTCTCTTTAATAAAGTCATTGCAAAATGGTTTATTGCCACAACTGTGTCTTGGGCCGACTGTAACTCGCGGAGGAACAAAGCTTGCTTTGAGGAAACCCGAGGGCTCATCGGACAGATGCAGCTTCTGCCACCTTCAAAAGTGCAAAGCAAGATAAACCACCTTCCCTTCCCCAGGTCCACCAATAAGAGCAGAAGACTTTGGGAGGAATCTTTTCTGTCACTTCACACCATCATTCATTCATTCATTCATTCATTCATTCATTCATGAGCTCAGGGTCTTGGGTCATGGGTCTTCTCCTTTCTTTTATTCTTGCAAC